>NW_019229704.1:0-3369 GCF_002742605.1 Olea europaea var. sylvestris
TAGAGTCTAACTCTAATTCCAAGAAGAAATTTAGGGCGGGATAATTTAATTAAAATCAAATTTTAATTAAATGTCAAATTAGAGTCGAATTCTAATTTCTAGAATATATTCGGGGTGAATAATTAACTAAAATCTAATTTTAATTAAATGCTAAATTAGAATCCAACTCTAAATTAAATTAAATTAAATTAATATTTTAATTTAAGATAACACTCCTAAATAAAATAAAATAAAATTCAATTGGGGTCAAAGTATAATATTTAAGGTAAAATCCAATTTTAATGAAAATATAAAATGTCGTCAATTTTTAAATAAGATTTTAATTTGAGTCAAAATTAAAACTTTAGTTAAAATAGGTCAAAACCCATTTGAAATACAATTTTAAAACCAATTCAAAACCATTTGGAAATTGAAATTTGACCCAAGTTAAAATTTATAAACAAAGCCTCAAAATTCCAAAAATTTCAGAACCGACCCTCACAACTTCACAAATTACAGAAATAGGTCCTTATTTGAAAATTACAACTTTACCACCAAAATGAAATTACAAGGGTCCTCAATATCAAATAATGCAAAACGGTCCCTTACTTAAATAACTTACAAACTGACCCTAAAATGGATATTGCAAACGGAGGCCTGCAATTTCACAAATTGCGTCAGAGGCCCCCGCCTCCAATTCACCCACAAATTTAGGAGAAAACCTAAAATTTATCCCAACCCTAGATTTTGTACCGGCGCCATCTCCTTTCACCAATGGTTGCGCCACCAGCCGCCAGCAACCGGGGGCGCATGGAAACGGACAACAGCGCCTATTGCAATTCATGACAGCAGCAGCGCGCGATGCTGCTGCTGTACTCAATGACCGGGCGCTGCCCGGTGACGGCAACAGCGTCGCACGTTGTTGCAGTCAGTGTTCGGGCATCGCCTAGCGACGGCGTCCCACGCTACTTGTGCGCCAGCGACGGTCGCCCAATTGATAGACCCCTTCTCCAAAATTTTTTTAATTCATTCTTAAATCTAATTTCACAATATTCTAATTGCTAGAAACGAGAAAAATAATCACAATCAACGTTTGACTGTTCAATCACACAAATAAACTTCTAACAAGCACAAATGAGGCTCTGATACCACTGTTGGGAATCTTCTTATACATGCACAGTGAAAAATTAAAATTATTTCGATTCTCACCGAGGATCCCTTTGTATTTAGATAGAAATCGTGATAAAGATTGTACCTTTGAAGAATTCTGCAAATCTTTTGCTTTTCTTTTCGTTCCAACAATCTTGATTCGCCACCCACAATTGTCCAATTGTCCAGCCTCCAATGGTTATCCACACAGAGAACAAGATTACAGCTACCAGGATTTTCCTCTTGTGCTAGCAAGAATAATGAAAATCATATGGACCTCAAACCCTAGCCATGTATTTATATAAACCCAAACGGGCTCGACCCGGTCCGTGAATTAATTAATCCAATTAATTAATTCGGGAATATAAATAACAAATTCAATTAATTAATTTATCCAACGATTGTTAAATTAACCAATTGGCAATTTGCAATCTTCCAATTCTTTTTTGTGGGCTACCCATTAGGTTCCCGACCATGATGCCAACGACGTGAAATATTATTTTGATATAATCAAAATTAATAAATTAAAACACCACTTTAATTTATCGTCAATTCACACTCGCCGTCCCTGATTGACATATAACAATGTGTCAGGGCAATACATATGATGGGAAATGTCACGTGGTATGACAAAACCAAACTCATTCGTTTACCGTGAAACTATAATCCCTTCATCAATATGATCCGATCAATTACGAGATATGGAAGTGTATTAATCTCGATTATCGATCATATCTTTCACTCCACTATTAAGTCAATTCAAATCGAAAACTCCTTTTCGACTTATGAGTACACCTTGGCCAAAGATTTCATCATCGACTTAATTGAATGAAACGCAGATCATAATCTCCTACTATCTAAGAGTGACGTATCCTTTATCGATCAATCACAACCTTCATATGATTCTTGACGTACCCGAACGATGTCGTATTAGCAGCCCTTTGCAGAGCAACATCCAACACCGCCAAAGTATGACTGTCCTCATATAAGGTACCTTGACGATCTCAAGTCAAAGGACCAATTCTACTACCGAACGTTTAGAGATTAACCACTAACATTCAAATAGTTATCCATGTGGAATCTCTCGATGGGTCTCCAATGCTTTGTTCTATAACAAAACACCCACGTGTTCATTTAAGTGTCACCATACTTTAGCTTGTGAGATCAACTACTTACTTCACAAGTAAGAAATGCCACACGTGATAGTCTATCCGTAATAACGATATCCGTATCTCGTTATTACTTACGACCACAGACGATTTAAGATTCAATCAGATGTAATTTGTATATCACAATCACAACTCCTTGTGATTAACAAATTACAAAGATTTGAATCTATGGACTCAATTATTTATTTAATTGTCTATTAATTAAATAATAGATCTGCCATTAAATTGCATTAATTATATATAAAAAGTATTTATGTCCAAAGTTAATTGGATCTAGGGCATAATACTTACAGAGACACCACCAGAGACAAAGTTTGACTGAGAAGAAAGTGGGTGGTATGAAAGAGAAAAGAAAGTGGTTGGATTTAGGGTTCGAAATAGGCCAACATTTTTCTTCTCTTTGTTTTGGTGAGGGTAACTTGGGAAAGGTTTTACAATGGTTACGTCAAACTTGCCATTCACCACATGAGCCTAATTTTCTCTTTATTCACCAAAGGACAACAATAACTTTTTAGTTACAAAATGAAAACAAACACTTTCCATTTAAAATTTCAAAATCAAGTCACTTTTTTCATCTGCTTTCTCCAACACAGATAACGACTCTTTTATTATTCATCTACTTCAACCTTAAAACCTCATAAATTTATCAAATGCTCAACAAAAATATATCGTTTACATCTAATACTTTGAATTGGTAAGTATATTTATGTATATTTAATTTCGTTTTTGTTAAATAATTGTATTTTTTTAATCGTTAAATTTTATTTTGACATATGCTAATATATAGATAATTTATACATTTTATTTAATAAATCTATAATTTTTCTAAAAAAAAAAAAAAGAGAAAAAAATATTTATATAATCATAATGCCCAAACAGCCCAACTGGGGTAGATGGCATTGGATGTACATTGTTTTTGCCTTTATTCATTAATTTCATATGGTTAATCTAACTTTTTAAAATATTTTGATTTATAATGTAAATATAGAACCGACATGTCTCCCGATTTGTTACTTTGATAAATTTCAAATGAATGAAAATGCTTGATGGAAATAGCAATGGACGAGTGAAG
>NW_019229705.1:0-3368 GCF_002742605.1 Olea europaea var. sylvestris
TAACTTTGGGCTTGTTCGTTTTTGGTGAACGGCTAGTCCAATTCGATTGGAATCGAGCAAATGAAAAGTGGTTTTTGATTTCAAGATAACTTCGAGTTTGTTCATTTTTAACGAATTGCAAGTCTAATTCAATTGGAATCGAGCCAACAAAAAGTGGTTTTTGATTCCATGCTAGCTACGAATTTATTCGGTTTTGGCAAATTGCTAGTCTAATTCGATTGGAATCGAGCCAATGAAAAATGGTTTTCGATTTCATGATAACTTCGGGTTTGTTTGTTGTTAGCGAATTGCTAGTCTAAGTCGATTGAAATCGAGCCAATGAAAAGTGATTTTTGATTTCTTGATAGCTTCGATTTTGTTCGTTTTTATCGAATTGCTAGGCTAATTCGATTGGGATAGAGCCAATGAAAAGTGGTTTTCGATTTCATGATAACTTTGGGTTTGCTCTTTTTTGATGAATTGCTAGTCTAATTCGATTGGAATCGAGCCAATGAAAAGTGGTTTTAGATTTCATGATAACTTTGGGTTTGTTCATTTTTGGCGAACTGCGAGTCTAATTCGATTGGAATCGAGCCAAGGAAAAGTGGTTTTTGATTTCACGATAGCTTCAGGCTTGTTCGTTTTTGGCGAATTGCTTGTCCAATACGATTGGAATCGAGCCAATGAAAGTGGTTCTTGATTTCGTGATAACTTCAAGTTTGTTCATTTTTGGCGAACTGCTAGTCTGATTCGATTGGAATCGTGCCAATGAAGAGTGGTTTTTGATTTCATAATAACTTCAGGTTTGTTCCTTTTTGGCGAATTGCTAGTCTAATTGGATTGGAATCGAGCTAATAAAAAATGGTTTTTGATTTCTTGATAACTTTGAGTTTGTTCGTTTTTGGCGAATTTCGGGTCTAATTCGATTGGAATCGAGCCAATGAAAAGTGGTTTTTGATTTCATGATAACTTTGAGTCTGTTCATTTTTGGCGAATTGCTAGTCTAATTTGATCGGAATGGAGCCAATAAAAAGTGGTTTTTGATTTCATGATAACTTCGGGTTTGTTCGTTTTTGGCGAACTGCTAGTATAATTCGGTTGGAATCGAGCCAGTGAAGAGTGGTTTTTGATTTCATGATAACTTCGAGTTTGTTCATTTTTGGCGAGCTACTAGTCTAATTCGATTGGATTCGAGAAGAGTGGTTTTTGATTTCATGATAACTTCGGGTTTGTTCCTTTATGGCGAACTGCTAGTCTAATTTGATTGGAATCGTGCCAATAAAATATGGTTTTTGATTTCATGATAACTTCAAGTTTGTTCCTTTTTAGCGAATTTCTAGTCTAATTCGACTGGAATCGAGCCAATGAACAGATTTTTTGATTTCATGATAACTTCGGGTTCGTTCATTTTTACCGAATTACTAGTCTAATTTGATCGGAATCGAGCCAATAAAAAGTGGTTTTTGATTTCATGATAACTTCGGGTTTGTTCGTTTTTGGCGAACTACTAGTCTAATTGGATTGGAATCGAGTCAATGAAAAGTGGCTTTTGATTTCACGATAGCTTCGGGTTTGTTCGTTTTTGGCGAATTGATAGTCAAATTTGATTGGAATTGAGCCAATAAAAAGTGGTTTTTGATTTCATGATTACTTTGGGATTGTTCTTTTTTGGTGAAGGGCTAGTCTAATTCGATTGGAATCAAGCAAATGAAAAGTAGTTTTTGATTTCATGATAACTTTGGGTTTGGTCATTTTTAACGAATTGCAAGTCTAGTTCAATCGGAATCGAGCCAATGAAAAGTGGGTTTTGATTTCATGATAGCTTTGGGTTTGTTCGTTTTTGACGAATTGCTAGTCTAATTCGATTGGAATCAAGCCAATGAAAAGTGATTTTTTATTTCATGATAGCTTCGAGCTTATTCGTTTTTGGCGAATTTCCAGTCCAATTCGATTGGAATCGAGCCAATGAAAAGTGGTTTTTGTTTCATGATAACTTCTGGTTTTTTCATTTTTGGCGAACTGCTAGTTTAATTCGATTGGAATCGAGCCAATGAAAAGTGATTTTTTATTTCATGATAACGTCGGGTTTGTTCATTTTGGTGAATGGCCAGTCCAATTAGATTGGAATCGAGCAAATGAAAAGTGGTTTTTTATTTCATGATAACTTCGGGTTTGTTCATTTTTCGCGAATTGCGAGTCTAATTCAATTGGAATCGAGGCAATTAAAAGTGGTTTTAGATTTCATGATAGATTCGAGTTTGTTCGTTTTGGGCGAATTGCTAGTCTTATTAAATTGGAATCGGACCAATGAAAAGTGGTTTTTGCTTTCATGATGACTTTGGTTTTGTTCATTGTTGGCGATTTGCTAGTCCAATTCGATTGGAACTGAGCCAATCAAAAATGGTTTTTGATTTCTTGATAACTTTTGGTTTGTTCGTTTTTGGCAAATTGCTAGTCTAATTCAATTGGAATCTAGCGAATGAAACCCTATTTTTTACTTCCTGATAACATCGGGTTTGTTCATTTGTGGCGAATTGCTAGTCTAATTCGATTGGAATCGAGCCAATGAAAAGAGGTTTTTGATTTCATGATTACTTTGGTTTCGTTCGTTGTTAGCGAATTGCTAGTCCAATTCGATTGAAATCGAGCCAAAGAAAAGTGATTTTTGATTTCATGATAGCTTTGAGTTTGTTCATTTTTGGCGAATTGCAAGTCTATTTCGATTGGAATCGAGCCAATAAAAAGTGATTTTTGATTTAATGATAACTTCGAATTTGTTCATTTTTGGTGACTTTCTAGTCCAATTCGATTGGAACCGAGCCAATGAAAAGTGATTTTTGATTTCATGATAACTTTGGGTTTGCTAATTTTTGGTGAATTGCTAGTCTATTTTGACTGTAGTCGAGCCAATGTAAAGTGGTTTTTCATTTCGTGATAACTTCGAGTTTGTTCGTTTTTGGCGAAGTGCTAGTGTAATTCGATTGGAACCGAGCCATTGAAAAGTGGTATTTGATTTCATGATAACTTTGGGTTTGTTCATTTTTGACGAATTCCTTGTTTAATTCAGTTGGAATCGTGCCAACGAAAAGTGGTTTTTGATTTCATGATAACTTCGGGTTTGTTCGATTTTGACGAATTGCTAGTCTAATTCGATCGGAATCGAGCCAATAAAAAGTGGTTTTTGATTTAATGATAAATTCGAATTTGTTCATTTTTGGCGAATTTCTTATCTAATTCGATTGGAATCGAGCATATGAAAAGTGATTTTTGATTTCATTATAACTTCGAGTTTGTTCATTTTTGGCCAATTGCTAGCCTAATTCGATCGGAATCGAGCCAATAAAAAGTGGCTTTTGATTTCATGATAACTTTGGGTTTATTTGTTTTTG
>NW_019229706.1:0-3368 GCF_002742605.1 Olea europaea var. sylvestris
CCCATTTTAACCATCGCGAAAAATGCGAAATTGCCCCTAGCGCGATTTTTGTTTCCAATCAACCTGTCAAATTTTAGCCCATTCCGACACCGTCATGACAAATGACGAAATTTCCCCTGGGGCGATTTATGTTTCCAATCAACCTGACAAATTTCAGGACATTCTGACACCGTCACGAAAAATTACGAAATTGCCCCTGGCGCGATGTCTGTTTCCTATCAACCTGTCAAATTTTAGCCCATTCCAATACCATCGCAACAAATAACAAAATCATCCCTGGCGTGATTTTTGTTTCCAATCAACCTGCCAACTTTAGCCCATTCGTACACGTTCGAGACAAATGACAAAATTACCCCTGGCGCGATTTTTATTTCGAATCAACCAGTCAAATTTCAACCCATTTCGACACCGTCGCGACAAATGATGAAATTGCCCCAAGCGCGATTTTTGTTTCCAATCAACCTGCCAAATTCCATCCCATTCTGTCACCATCGCGACAAATGACAAAATCATCCACGGCGCAATTTTTGTTTTCGATCAACTGGCCAAATTTCAGTCCATTCTGACACCGTCGCGAAAAATGACGAAATTGCCCCTAGCGTGGCTTGTTATCGATCAACCTGTCAAATTATAGCCCATTCTGACACCGTCGCGACAAATGACGAAATTGCTCTTGGCGCGATTTTTGTTTCCAATCAACCTGTCAAATTTCTGTCCATTCTGACACCGTCACGACAAATGACGAAATTGTCCTTGGCGCGATTTTTATTTCCAATCAACCTGCCAAATTTCAGCCCATTCTGACAACGTCGCGAAAAATGACGAAATTGCCCTTGGCGCGGATTTCGTTTCCAATTAACTTGTCAAATTTTAGACCATTCCGACACAATCGCGACAAATGACAAAATTGCCCCTGGCGCGATTTTTGTTTCCCATCGACATGTCAAATTTCGGCCCATTCCGACACTGTCGCGATAAATGACGAAATTGCCCCTGGCACAATTTTTGTTTCCAATCCGCCTGCCAACTTTCGGCCCATTCCGACACTATCGCGACAAATGACTAAATTGCCCCTGGCGTGATTTTTGTTTCCAATCAACCTGCCAAATTTCAGCCCATTCTGACATCGTCGTGAAAAATGACGAAATTGTCCCTGGCGTGGTTTTTGTTTCCATTTAACCTGCCAAATTTCAGCCCATTCCGGTACCGTCGCGACAAATGACGAAATTACCCCTGGGGCGATTTTTGTTTCAATCAACCTGCCAAATTTCATCCCATTCTGATACCGTCGCGACAAATGATAAAATTACCTACGGCGCAATTTTTGTTTCCGATCAACGGGCCAAATTTCAGCCCATTCTAACACCGTCGCAAAAAATGATGAAATTGCCCCTGGCGTGGTTTTTGTTCCCGATCAACCTGTCAAATTATAGCCCATTTCGACACCGTCACGACAAATGACGAAATTGCTCTTGGCGCGATTTTTGTTTCCAATCAACCTGCCAAATTTCTGTCCATTCCGACCCGTTGCGACAAATGACGAAATTGCCCCTGGCACGATTTTTGTTTCTAATCAACCTGCCTAATTTCAGCCCATTCTGACAACGTCGCGAAAAATGACGAAATTACCTTTGGCGCGGATTTCGCTTCCGATCAACCTGTCAAATTTTAGCCCATTCCGACATAATAGCGACAAATAACAAAATTGCCCCCGTCGCAATTTTTGTTTCCAATCAACCTGCCAAAGTTTCAGCCCATTCTGGCACCGTCGCGAAAAATGACGAAATTGCCCCTGGTGCGGTTTTTATTTTCGATCAACCTGTCAAATTTTAGCCCATTTCAACACCGTCGCAACAAATAACAATATTGCCCCCGGCGCGATTTTTGTTTCCAATCGACAAGTCAAATTTCGGCCCATTTCGACACTATCGCGATAAATGATGAAATTGCCCCTGGCGCGATTTTTGTTTCCAATCCACCTGCCAAATTTCGGTCCATTTCGACACTATCGCGACAAATGACTAAATTGCCCCGGCGCGATTTTTGTTTCCAATCAACCTGCCAAATTTTAGCCCATTCTGGCACCGTCGTGAAAAATGACAAAATTGCCCCTGGCGTGATTTTTGTTTCCAATCAACCTACAAAATTTCAGCCCATTCTGACAACGTCGCGATAAATGACGAAATTGCCCCTGGCGCGAATTTCATTTTCGATCAACCTGTCAAATTTTAGCCCATTCCAACACCTTCGCGACGAATAACTAAATTGCCCCCGTCTCAATTTTTGTTACCAAGCAACCTGCCAAAATTTTAGCCCATTCTGACACCGTCGTGAAAAATGACGAAATTGCCCCTAGCGCGCTTTTTGTTTCCGATCAACCAGTCAAATTTTAGCCCATTCTGACACCATCGCGACAAATGTCAAATTTGTCCCTGGCGCGATTTTTGTTTCCAATCAACCGGCCAAATCTCAGCCCATTCTGACACCGTCGCAAAAATGACGAAATTGCTCCTGGCATGATTTTAGTTTCCGATCAACCTGTCAAATTTTAGCCCATTCCGACACCGTCGCGACAAATGACAATATTGCTTCCGGCGAAATTTTTGTTTCCAATCGATTTGCCAAATTTTCGCCCATTCCGACACCATCGCGACAAATGACAAAATTGCCCCCGTGCGATTTTTGTTTCCGATCAACTTACCAAATTTTGTCAAATTCCTACACTGTCGCGATAAATGACGAAATTGCCCTTAGCGCGATTTTTATTTCCATCAACCCGCCAAATTTCAGCACATTCCGACACCGTCGCGACAAATAACGAAATTGCCCCTGGCGCGATTATTGTTTCCAATAAACTTGCCAAATTTCAGGCCATATTAAACCGTCATGAAAAATGACAAAATTTCCCCCGGCGCAGTTTTCATTTCCGATCAACCTGTCAAATTTTAGCCAATTTCGACATCGTCGTGACAAATGATAAAATTGTCCCCGACGCAATTTTTGTTTCCAACCAACCTGCCAAATTTAAGCAAATTTCGACACCGTCACGACAAATGACAAAATTGCCCCTAGCGCTATTTTTGTTTCCACAACCTGTCAAATTTTAGCCAATTCTGACACCGTCGCGAAAAATGACGAAATTGCCCCTGGTGTGGTTTTTGTTTCTGATCAACCTGTCAAATTTTAGACCATTCCGACACCGTCTTACCAAATGACAAAATTGCCCCCAGCGCGATTTTTGTTTCCAATCGACCTGCCAAATTTTAGCCCATTCCGACACTGTCGCGACAAATGACGAAATTACCCCAGGCGCGATTTTTGTTTCCAATCAACCTGCCAAATTCCAGCCCATTCTGACACCGCCGCGA
>NW_019229707.1:0-3368 GCF_002742605.1 Olea europaea var. sylvestris
CCCAAAACGGACACCGTGTGCAAAAGTTACGCTCAATTCTTCGTACGCCGACAATCTAAACGTTCCAAATATGCAAGTGCTCATTCTTTCAAAAAATGGCCAAAATGCCTCGTACGTCACGATGAAGTGGTGAGTTCAATCCAAAACGGTCGCTACATTTCCCAAAAGGACTTAAAGGCCCAAAACGGACACTGGGTGCAAAAGTTACGCTCAATTCTTCGTACGCCGACAATCCAAACGTTCCAATTATGTAAGTGCTCACACTTTTGAAAAATGGTCAAAATCCCTCTAACATCACGATGAAGTGGTGAGTTCAATCCATAACGGTCGTTACATTTCCAAAAAGTACTTACGGGCCCAAAATGGACACCGGTTGCAAAAGTTGCGCTCAATTCTTCGTACGCCGGCAATCCAAGCGTTCCAAATATGCAAGTGCTCATTCTTTGGTTGAAATCCCTAGTATGTCACGACGAAGTGGTGAGTTCAATCCAAAACGGTCGCTACATTTCCAAAAAGTACTTATGGTCCCAAAACGGACACCGTGTGCAAAAGTTACGCGCAATTCTTCGTACGCCGACAATCCAAGCGTTCCAAATATGCAAGTGCTCATTCTTTGGTTGAAATCCCTAGTATGTCACGACGAAGTGGTGAGTTCAATCCAAAATGGTCGCTACATTTCCAAAAAGTACTTATGGTCCCAAAATGGACACCGTGTGCAAAAGTTACGCTCCATTCTTCGTACGCCGACAATCCAAACGTTCCAAATATCTAAGTGCTCATTCTTTCAAAAAATGGCCAAAATCCATCATACGTCACGATGAAGTGGTGAGTTCAATCCAAAACGGTCGCTACATTTCCAAAAAGGACTTACGGGCCCAAAACGGACATCGGGTGCAAAAGTTACGCTCAATTCTTCGTACGCCGACAATCCAAACGTTCCAAATATCTAAGTGCTCATTCTTTCAAAAAATGGCCAAAATCCCTCATACGTCACGATGAAGTGGTCAGTTCAATCCAAAACGGTCGCTACATTTCCAAAAAGTACTTATGGCCGAAAACGGACACCGTGTGCAAAAGTTACGCTCAATTCCTCGTACGCCGACAATCCAAACGTTTCAAACATGCAAGTGCTCACACTTTCGAAAAATGGTCAAAATCCCTCATACGTCACGACGAAGTGGTGAGTTCAATCCAAAACGGTCGCTACATTTCCAAAAAGGGCTTACGGGCCCAAAACGGACATCGGGTGCAAAAGTTACGCTCGATTCTTGGTACGCGGACAATCCAAACGTTCCAAATATGCTAGTGCACATTCTTTTGAAAAATGGATGAAATCCCTCGTATGTCACGACGAAGTTGTGAGTTCAATCCAAAACGGTCGCTACAATTCCAAAATGGACTTACGGCCCCAAAACGGACACCGTGTGCAAAAGTTACGCTCGATTTTTGGTACGCCGACAATCCAAGCTTTCCAAATATGCAAGTGCTCATTCTTTCAAAAAATGGACGAAATCCCTCATACGTCACGATGAAGTTTTGAGTTCAATCCAAAACGGTCGCTACATTTCCAAAAAGGACTTACGGGCCCAAAACGGACACCGTGTGCAAAAGTTACGCTCAATTCTTCGTACGCCGACTCTCCAAGCGTCCCAAATATGCAAGTGCTCAGTCTTTCGAAAAATGGCCGAAATTCCTCATACGTCACGATGAAGTGGTAAGTTCAATCCAAAACGATCGCTACATTTCCAAAAAGGACTTACGGGCCCAAAACGGACACCGTGTGCAAAAGTTACGCTCAATTCTTCGTACGCCGACAATCCAAACGTTCCAAATATGCAAGTGCTCACACTTTCGAAAAATGGTCAAAATCCCTCATACGTCGCGACGAAGTGGAGAGTTCAATCCAAAACGGTCGCTACATTTCCAAAAAGTACTTACGGGCCCAAAACGGACATCGTGTGTAAAAGTTACACTCAATTGTTCGTACGCCGACAATCAAAGCTTTCCAAATATGCAAGTGCTCACACCTTCGAAAAATGGCTGAAACCCCTCGTACGTCACGACGAAGTAGTGAGTTCAATCCAAAACTGTCGCTACATATCCCAAAAGGACTTATGGGCCCAAAACAAACACCGGGTGCAAAAGTTACGCTCAATTCTTCGTACGTCGACAATCCAAGCGTTCCAATTATGCAAGTGCTCACTCTTTCGAAAAATGACCGAAATCCCTCATACATCACGACGAAGTTGTGAGTTCAATCCAAAATGGTGGCTACATTTCCAAAAAGTACTTATGGTCCAAAAATGGACACCGGTTGCAAAAGTTGCGCTCAATTTTTCGTACGCCGGCAATCCAAGCGTTCCAAATATGCAAGTGCTCAGTCTTATGAAAAATGGCCAAAATCCCTCGTACGTCACAACAAAGTTGTGAGTTCAATCCAAAACGGTCGCTACATTTCCAAAAAGTAATTATGGTCCCAAAACGGACACCGTGCGCAAAAGTTACGCGCAATTCTTCGTACGCCGACAATCCAAGCGTTCCAAATATGCAAGTGCTCATTCTTTCAAAAAATGGCCGACATCCCTCATATGTCACGACGAAGTGGTGGGTTCAATCCAAAACGGTCGCTACATTTCCAAAATGTACTTATGGGCCAAAAACGGACACCGTGCGCAAAAGTTACGCGCAATTCTTCGTACGCCGACTCTCCAAGCGTTCCAAGTATGCAAGTGCTCAATCTTTCGAAAAATTGTCGAAATACCTCGTACGTCACGATGAATTCGTTAGTTCAACCCAAAACGGTCGCTACATTTCCAAAATGTACTTATGGGCCAAAAACGGACACCGTGCGCAAAAGTTACGCGCAATTCTTCGTACGCCGACTCTCCAAGCGTTCCAAATATGCAAGTGCTCATTCTTTCAAAAAATGGTCAAAATCCCTCATACGTCACGACGAAGTGGTGAGTTCAATCCAAAACGGTCGCTACATTTCCAAAAAGGACTTAAAGGCCCCAAAACGGACACCGGGTGCAAAAGTTACGCACAATTCTTCGTACGCCGACAATCCAAACGTTTCAACTATGCAAGTGCTCACACTTTCGAAAAATGGTCAAAATCCCTCATACGTCACGATGAAGTGGTGAGTTCAATCCATAACGGTCGCTACATTTCCAAAAAGTACTTACGGGCCCAAAACGGACACCGTGTGCAAAAGTTACGCTCAATTCTTTGTACGCCGACAATCCAAACGTTCCAATGCTCACAATTTCGAAAAATGGCTGAAAACCCTCATACGTCACGACGAAGTGGTGAGTTCAATCCAAAACAGTCGCTACATTTCCAAAAAGTACTTACGGGCCCAAAACGGA
>NW_019229708.1:0-3368 GCF_002742605.1 Olea europaea var. sylvestris
GAACCGCTTAGCCTCAAATTTAACAATTGTTGTTTTGAATTATTTTCGCAAGCATGATGTCCTCGACTAATGGAGGATATACTGGCCAAACAAGTTAGCGGAGATCCATGCAATATGGTGATAGGGAATCTGCACGTGATGGATATGATAATCATGAGGCCAATATTTCCAATCATGAGATCGAAGATGAGCACATAGATGATGAACTTCATCAAGAAGAAATGTTTGGATCTAATAAAAGGGCCAAGGGAGACAGGTATGTTTTAGTATTCATCTTTCAAATTCAATAACATGTGATGCTTAAAAGACATTAGAGAAAAAGGCAATAGTTAACAAATTTTAGAAAAGTTTTAGATTTGTATCAATTCAAGATAAGGTTTTCAATAGAATTCAAAATTTTAGTAATATTCGCATCTAGAATTACAATTCCCTAAACAAACTTCTAAGATTTTGATTAGAACTTCATATCATCACTACTAGATGTGTTATATCCCCAATTTGGTTATACCCTTTTTATATCTGATTTGATTAGTTTTAAAATTTTAATAATATTCCCATCTAGAATTTGTCTTCTTACTATTGACAATTACTTAAAAATACACGTATGTGTAAATAAATTTGCTTGACATGCAGGGTGTCGCTGACTAGAGGAAGAAATATATCTAGTCAATCAAGACAACAAAGATCAACACAACGCAGTAGCACAAGATCTATAGGGGGCAATAACGAACATCAAGAGCTTAATACTCTTAATAATGAGTTGAGAGGTGAGAATAAAATGAAGTGTCCAGAAGTAGCAACAAGACTAGGGGTCCTAATTGTGGCACTCCTATGCCCCGCTGATAGATCACAACGTATAGAAATAAGTATTGAAAATGACAAGTATACTTCTTTGGAATTTGATTTTGTATATTTAAAAACATACTCGAGTAGGTTTTGTAACATATATTGCATTTTATATTGTGCACTAATTAACTAGTATCTCTTGAATCTATTGTAAGTTAAAAACGATTCATATTGATGTATGTAGTCCTAGAGTTGACATATAATAATTGATTGCATGTCTTATTTTGAACTTTATTTGGTTGTGTAACTTATCGAAATGTTCTTATCATATTTTTGTCATTTATGCAGTTTTGTTGAAACTTTTGTACCACGTGACATCACCGCCACCATGAAAGCATAGTTTGATGGCCCATACTCCACATTTTGCTCAATGCCACAACCAATAAGAGATGGTTTATGGAATCGATTTCTGGTAAATATTATTTATTATAATTGTTTCCTTTGCTATTCATTAAAATTTATTTTTTTATTATAAATTTGCAAGGATAAATATGTATGGCCGATGTCGAATATTGTCGATGTGTATGACACGTGGAAGAAGACGGCAAAGGATAGATATAAAGATATGATGAATGGTGCTCGTGAGAAAGCAAAACGTTCAAGTCAATCTGATAATCCTGCCGATTGGAAAGGACATGGCCCATGTTGGATAGGGGCAGAGCACTGGGATAGTTTAGTAAACTATTGGAGCACCGAAAAGTGGAAAAGTAATGCAAAGATTGCACGTGAGAATCGCCTTTCACAAGGACAGGATGGTGAAATGAAGAAGCATACTGCCGGCTCAGTTTCCTTTGTGACTATGAAGAAGCGATTGGTATATTTATCTCACTCATTTATATATATTTTTTTTAAAGTTCATTTATATTTTTAACTGATTGTGATTAATGAGTTGCATAAAATCCAGGAGAAGGATATGGGTCGTCCAATGTCTCAATTAGAGTTTTTTAGTCATGTCCACAAGAAGAATCATGGACTTGGCGATTTTGTTGATAAAAAATCCAAGCGAGTTCATGTAAGTACAATTAAAGTTTATGTACTTCATAGTTTGTTAATATAATGAGTAAGATAAGGTTTTTTTTTTCCAGGATACTTATAAGGCCTCAATCGAGTCTAAGTATGGTACCATTAGAGAAGATCAGCCTGAGTTTGATCCCGACTCATGGATGGGTTCTATCAACGGTCCATCTAAGCATCGTGTTTATGGGTTTGGTCCTCGACAACCCGCTTCGCATGTTCTTGGCATGCCCACGTCACCTAGACGTTCAATACTTGCACGTGATGAAGAGGTGGATAATTTAAAGTTGGAATTAGCTAGTGCACGAAATACAATAGAAGAAAACAACGAAAGAATTGATGATCTCACTCAACGTCTGGAAAGAGTAGAAAGAAATCATAAGGTTGAGATGCAAGAAACAGTGCGAAGTATGCTTAGGGAACTAAACATTCCAAACTTTCAATTTCCTTCTAGCTCGGGGTCACGAAATGATGATGTGTAAGACATGATGTTCATACACACTGGAATCTTGATGTAATAACTTCATCTATTAAAGTTTTAATGCATTTTGATAATTTTTTATTATTTAGTGTTTTTTGATACTAATTAACAGGTTTTATAAATTTTGCATTTTTATTATTTAGTGTGCTTTGGTACTAATTGATTATTAGTTTAGCAAGTTTTGTAAATTTATAGTATTTTTTTATTAATATATAAATTAATTAAGCTACTTGTACTAAAAAGATTACCAACGGAAATTCCGTTGGTAATGATAGAGTTTTAAAACTTTTACCAATGGAAAGTTGGTTGGTAAAGGTAGACTTTACCAACGGAACATTCGTTGGTAATGATACAATTTTTTAGAGTTTTCCCAACGGCAATTCGGTTGGTAATGCTAGATATTTTAAACTTTTACCAACGAGAAATCGGTTGGAAAAGGCAAAATTTACCAACGGAAAATCCGTTGGTAATGTGGTAACGGTGAACTTTACCAACGGATTTTCAGTAGGTAATGATACAATTTTCTAAGGGTTTTCCAACGGGCAATCGGTTGGTAATGCTAGATATTTACCAACCGAATTGCCGATGGTAATGATAATACTTTTACCAACGGAATTTGCGTTGGAAAAGGATAAGGTTTTACCAACGGTTTTTTCGTTGGTATCGAAAAGACCTTTACCAACGGATTTTCTGTTGGTAAAAGTTTTATGCTTTACCTACTGAAAATCCATTGGTAAACTATCAGCGCCCTCACAATAGCAACGAACTTTCGGTCGATTAATTTCGGTTGGTGAAGATTATTAGTAATGGATTTTGAGGCTTCAGGCACGTAAAATCCGTGCCTGAAGCCTTGTTTTTTAGTACTGTAATAGCATAAAATGTAACTATCATTTGCACTCATTGCACAAACCTAATCACTATCGTTTGAAACATGGTACTTACACCCCCCACCATTTCAACCTTTTTTTTACAAAAATGGTCCTTTCTGTCTCATTCAATCAATTGTTTCCGTCTAATATGGGTAATT
>NW_019229709.1:0-3367 GCF_002742605.1 Olea europaea var. sylvestris
TCCGACACCGTCGCGAAAAATGACGAAATTGCCCACGGAGCGATTTTTGTTTCCAATCAACCTGTTAAATTTCAGCCAATCCCAAAACCGTCGCGAAAAATGACGAAAATACACCCGGCGCGATTTTTGTTTCCGATCAACCTGCCAAATTTCAGCCCATTCAGACACCGTCGCGAAAAATGACGAAATTGCCCCCGGAGCGATTTTTGTTTCCGATCAACCTGTCAAATTTCAACCCATTCCGAAATCGTCGTGAAAAATGACGAAATTGCCCCCGGTGCGTTTTTTTTCCGATCAACATGCCAAATTTCAGCCCATTCCGACACTGTCGCGAAAAATGACGAAATTGCCCCCGGCAAGATTTTCATTTCCGATAAAACTGTCAAATTTTAGACCTTTCCGACACCGTCGCGAAAAATGACGAAACTGCCCCCGGCGCAATTTTTGTTTCCGATCAACCTGTCAAATTTCAACCCATTCCGAAACCGTCGCGAAAAATGACCAAATTGCCCCCGGATCGATTTTTGTTTCCAATCAACCTGTCAAATTTCAGCCCATCCCCAAACCGTCGCGAAAAGTGACGAAATTGCACCCGGCGCTATTTTTTTTCCGATCAACCTGCCAAATTTCAGCACTTTCAGACACCGTCGCGAAAAATGACGAAATTGCCGCCGGTGCGAT
The DNA here is from genome assembly GCF_002742605.1 of Olea europaea var. sylvestris. NCBI lineage: Eukaryota > Viridiplantae > Streptophyta > Magnoliopsida > Lamiales > Oleaceae > Olea > Olea europaea. Next base: position 682 of record NW_019229709.1, read on the forward strand.
TTTTGTTTCAGATCAACCTGTCAAATTTCAGCCCATTCCGAAACCGTCGTGAAAAATGTCGAAATTGCCCTCGGCGCGATTTTTTTTTCCGATCAACCTGCCCAATTTTAGCCCATTCAGACACTGTCGCGAAAAATGACGAAATTGCCCCCGACATGATTTTTGTTTCCAGTCAACCTGCCAAATTTCTGCACATTCCGACACCGTCGATGAAAAATGACGATAATTGGCCCCGGCGTAATATTTGTTTCCGATCAACCTGCCAAATTTCGGCCCATTCCGACACCATCGCGAAAAATGACGAAATTGCCCCAGGAGTGATTTTTGTTTCCGATCAACCTGCCAAATTTCAGCCCATTCAGACACCGTCGCGAAAAATGACGAAATTGCCCCGGAGCGATTTTTGTTTCCCATCAATCAGTCAAATTTTAGCCGATTTCGACACCGTCGTGAAAAATGACGACATTGCCCCCGACGCGATTTTTGTTTCCGATTAACCTGCCAAATTTCAGCCCATTTCGACACCGTCGCGAAAAATGACGAAATTACCCCTGGTGCGATTTTTGTTTCTGATCAACCTGTCAAATTTCGGCCCATTCAGACACCGTCGTGAAAAATGACGACATTGCCCCCGACGCGATTTTTGTTTCCGATTAACCTGCCAAATTTCAGCCCATTTCGACACCGTCGCGAAAAATGACGAAATTACCCCTGGTGCGATTTTTGTTTCTGATCAACCTGTCAAATTTCGGCCCATTCAGACACCGTCGTGAAAAATGACGACATTGCCCCCGACGCGATTTTTGTTTCCGATTAACCTGCCAAATTTCAGCCCATTTCGACACCGTCGCGAAAAATGACGAAATTGCCCCCGGCGCGATTTTTGTTTCCGATCAACCTGCCAAATTTCAGCCCATTCGGACACCGTCGTGAAAAATGACGACATTGCCCCCGACGCGATTTTTGTTTCCGGTCAACCTGCCAAAAATCTGCCCATTCCGACACCATCGCGAAGAATGACGATATTGGCCCCTGCGTAATATTTTTTTTCGATCAACCTGCCAAATTTCAGCCCATTCCAACACCGTCGCAAAAAATGACGAAATTGCCCCCGGAGCGATTTTTGATTCCGATCAACCTATCAAATTTCAGCCCATTCGGACACCATCGTGAAAAATGACGAAATTGCCCCCGACGCGATTTTTGTTTCCGGTCAACCTGCCAAAAATCTGCCCATTCCGACACCATCGCGAAAAATGACTATATTGACCCCTGCGTAATATTTGTTTCCGATCAACCTGCCAAATTTCAGCCCATTCCGACACCGTCGCGAAAAATGACGAAATTGCCCCCGGAGCGATTTTTGTTTCCGATCAACCTGTCAAATTTCAACCCATTCCGAAATCATCGTGAAAAATGACGAAATTGCCCCCGGCGCGATTTTTATTTCCGATCAACCTGCCAAATTTCAGCCCATTCCGACACTGTCGCGAAAAATGACGAAATTGCCCCCGGCGAGATTTTCGTTTCCGATAAAACTTTCAAATTTTAGCCCTTCCGACACCGTCGCGAAAAATAACGAAACTGCCCCCGGCGCGATTTTTGTTTCCGATCAACCTGCCAAATTTCAGCCCTTTCAGACACCGTCGCGAAAATTGACGAAATTGCCGCCAGAGAGATTTTTGTTTCAGATCAACCTGTCAAATTTCAGCCCATTCCAAACCGTCCCGAAAAATGACGAAATTGCCCCCGGCGCGATTTTTGTTTCCGATCAACCTGCCAAATTTCAGCCCATTCTGACACCGTCGCGAAAAATGACGAAAATGCCCCCGGCGAGATTTTCGTTTCCGATAAAACTGTCAAATTTTAGCCCTTTCCGACACCGTCGCGAAAAATGACGAAACTGCCCCCGGCGCGATTTTTGCTTCCGATCAACCTGTCAAATTTCAGCCCATTCCGAAACCGTCGCGAAAAATGACGAAATTGCCCCCGACGCGATTTTTGTTTCCGATCAACCTGCCAAATTTCAGCCCATTCAGACACCGTCGCGAAAAATGACGAAATTGCCCCCGAAGCGATTTTTGTTTCCAGTCAACCTGCCGAATTTATGCCCATTCCGACACCGTCGTGAAAAATGACGATATTGCCCCGGCATAATATTTGTTTCCGATCAACCTGCCAAATTTCAGCCCATTTCGACACCGTCGCGAAAAATGACGAAATTGCCCACGGAGCGATTTTTGTTTCCAATCATCCTGTCAAATTTCAGCCCATCCCGAAACCGTCGCGAAAAATGACGAAATTGCACCCGTAGCGATTTTTGTTTCCGATCAACCTGCCAAATTTCAGCCCATTCAGACACCGTCGCGAAAAATGACGAAATTGCCCACGGAGCGATTTTTGTTTCGGATCAACCTGTCAAATTTCAGCCCATTCCGAAATCGCCGCGAAAAATGATGAAATTGCCCCCGGCGCGATTTTTTTTCCGATCAACCCGCAAAATTTCAGCCCATTCAGACGCTGTCGCGAAAAATGACGAAATTGCCCCCGACATGATTTTTGTTTCCGGTCAACCTGCCAAATTTCTGCACATTCCGACACCATCGCGAAAAATGACGATATTGGCCCCGGCGTAATACATGTTTCCGATCAACCTGCCAAATTTCGGCCCATTCCGACACCGTCT
>NW_019229710.1:0-3366 GCF_002742605.1 Olea europaea var. sylvestris
TGAAAATGTAGCGACCCTTTTGGATTGAACTCACAACTTCGTCGCGACGATGAGGGATTTCGGCCATTTTTCGAAAGAACTAGTACTTGCGTAATTGGAACGCTTGGAGAGTCGGCGTAAGAAGAATTGAGCGTAACTTTTGCACACGGTGTCCGTTTTCGGTCCGTAATTACTTTTTGGAAATGTAGCGACCCTTTGGGATTGAACTCACAACTTCGTCGCGACGATGAGGGATTTCGGCCATTTTTCGAAAGAACGGGCACTTGCGTATTTGGAACGCTTGAAGAGTCGGCGTAAGAAGAATTGAGCGTAACTTTTGCACACGGTGTCCGTTTTGGGTCCGTAATTACTTTTTGGAAATGTAGCGACCCTTTGGGATTGAACTCACAACTTCGTCGTGACGTATGAGGGATTTCGGCCATTTTTCGAAAGGAGGAGCACTTGCATATTTGGAACGCTTGGGGAGTCGACGTAACAAGAATTGAGCGTAACTTTTGCACACGGTGTCCGTTTTGGGCCCATAAGTACTTTTTGGAAATGTAGCGACCCTTTTGGATTGAACTCACAATTCGTCGTGACGTATGTGGGATATTTGCCATTTTTCTAAACAACGAGCACTTGCATATTTGGAACGCTTGGGGAGTCGACGTAACAAGAATTGAGCGTAACTTTTGCACACGGTGTCCGTTTTGGGCCCATAAGTACTTTTTGGATATGTAGCGACCCTTTTTGGATTGAACTCACCACTTCGTCGTGACGTATGAGGGATTTCGGCCATTTTTCGAAAGAACGAGTACTTGCATATTTGGAACGCTTGGAGAGTCGGCGTAAGAAGAATTGGGCGTAACTTTTGCACACGGTGTCCGTTCTGGGCCCATAAGTACTTTTTGTAAATGTAGCGACCCCTTTGGATTGAACTCGCAACTTCGTCGTGACGTATGTGGGATTTTTGCCATTTTTCGAAACAACGAGCACTTGCATATTTGGAACGCTTGGAGAGTCGACGTAACAAGAATTGAGCGTAACTTTTGCACACGGTGTCCGTTTTGGGCCCATAAGTACTTTTTGGAAATGTAGCGACCCTTTTTGAATTGAACTCACCACTTCGTCGTGACGTATGAGGAATTTCGGCCATTTTTCGAAAGAACGAGAACTTGCATATTTGGAATGCTTGGAGAGTCGTCGTAATAAGAATTGAGCGTAACTTTTGCACACGGTGTCCGTTTTGGGCCCGTAAGTACTTTTTGAAAATGTACCGACCCTTTTGGATTGAACTCACAACTTCGTCGCGACGATGAGGGATTTCGGCCATTTTTCTAAAGAACGAGCACTTGCGTAATTGGAACGCTTGGAGAGTCGGCATAAGAAAAATTGAGCATAACTTTTGTACACGGTGTCCGTTTTGTTCCCATAAGTACTTTTTGGAAATGTAGCGACCCTTTTGGATTGAACTCACAACTTCGTCGTGACGTATGAGGGATTTCGGCCATTTTTTGAAACAACGAGCACTTGCATATTTGGAACGCTTGGAGAGTCGGCGTAAGAAGAGTTGAGCGTAACTTTTGCACACGGTGTCAGTTTTGGGCCCATAAGTACTTTTTGGAAATGTAGCGACCCTTTTTGGATTGAACTCACCACTTCGTCGTCACGTATGAGGGATTTCGGCCATTTTTCGAAAGAACGAGCACTTGCATATTTGGAATGCTTGGGGAGTCGCCGTAATAAGAATTGAGCCTAACTTTTGCACACGGTGTCCGTTTTGGGCCCATAAGTACTTTTTGAAAATGTAGCGACCCTTTTGGATTGAACTCACAACTTCGTCGCGACGTATCAGGGATTTCGGCCATTTTTCGAACGAGCGAGCACTTGCATATTTGGAACGCTTGGAGAGTCGGCGTAAGAAGAATTAAACATAACTTTTGCACACGGTGTCCGTTTTGGGCCCATAATTACTTTTTGGAAATGTAGCGACCCTTTTGGATTGAACACACAACTTCGTCGTGACATTTGAGGGATTTCGGCCATTTTTCGAAACCACGAGCACTTGCATATTTGGAACGCTTGGAGAGTCGACGTAACAAGAATTGAGCGTAACTTTTGCACACGGTGTCCGTTTTGGGCCCATAAGTACTTTTCGGAAATGTAGCGACCCTTTTGGATTGAACTCACAACTTCGTCGCGTCGTATGAGGGATTTCGGCCATTTTTCGAACGAACGAGCACTTGCATATTTGGAACGCTTGGAGAGTCGGCGTACGAAGAATTGATCGTAACTTTTGCACACGGTGTCCGTTTTGGGCCCATAAGTACTTTTCGGAAATGTAGCGACCCTTTTGGATTGAACTCACAACTTCGTCGCGTCGTATGAGGGATTTCGGCCATTTTTCGAACGAACGAGCACTTGCATATTTGGAACGCTTGGAGAGTCGGCGTACGAAGAATTGATCGTAACTTTTGCACACGGTGTCCGTTTTGGGCCCATAAGTACTTTTTGGAAATGTAGCGACCCTTTTTGGATTGAACTCACCACTTCGTCGTGACGTATGAGGGATTTCGACCATTTTTCGAAAGAACGAGCACTTGCATATTTGGAATGCTTGGAGAGTCGCCGTAATAAGAATTGAGGGTAACTTTTGCACACGGTGTCCGTTTTGGGCCCATAAGTACTTTTTGGAAATATAGCGACCCCTAGGGATTGAACTCACAACTTCGTCGCGACGTATGAGGGATTTCAGCCATTTTTCGAAAGAACGAGCACTTGCATATTTGGAACGCTTGGAGAGTCGGCGTAACAAGATTTGAGCGTAACTTTTGCACACGGTGTCCTTTTTGGGCCCATAAGTACTTTTTGGGAATGTAGCGACCCTTTTGGATTGAACTCACCACTTCGTCGCGACGTATGAGGGATTTCGGCCATTTTTCGAAAGAACGAGCACTTGCATATTTGGAACGCTTGGAGAGTCGGTGTAAGAAGAATTGAGCGTAACTTTTGGACACGGTGTCCGTTTTGGGCCCATAAGTACTTTTTGAAAATGTAGCGACCCTTTTGGATTGAACTCACAACTTCGTCGCGACGTATCAGGGATTTCGGCCATTTTTCGAACGAGCGAGCACTTGCATATTTGGAACGCTTGGAGAGTCGTCGTAAGAAGAATTAAACATAACTTTTGCACACGGTGTCCGTTTTGGGTCCATAATTACTTTTTGGAAATGTAGCGACCCTTTTGGATTGAACACACAACTTCGTCGTGACGTTTGAGGGATTTCGTTCATTTTTCGAAACCACGAGCACTTGCATATTTGGAACGCTTGGAGAGTCGGCGTAAGAAGAATTGAGCATAACTTTTGCACACGGTGTCCGTTTTGG
>NW_019229711.1:0-3365 GCF_002742605.1 Olea europaea var. sylvestris
GCGCGATTTTTATTTCAGATCAAACTGCCTAATTTCTGCCAATTCCGACACAGTCGAGAAAAATGCCGAAATTGCCCCCGGCGAGATTTTTGTTTCCGATCAACAAGTCAAATTTTAGCCAATTCCGAAACAGTCACGAAAAATGACGAAATTACGCCCGGCGCGATTTTAGTTCCCGATAAACCTGTCAAATTTGAGCCCATTCCGACACAGTCGAGAAAAACGACGAAATTGCCACCGGCGCGATTTTTATTTCAGTTCAAACTGCCAAATTTTAGCCAATTCTGACACAGTCCAAAAAAAATTATGAAATTGCCCCCGGCACGTTTTTTGTCTCCGATCAACCTGTCAAATTTTAGCAAATTCAGACACAGTCGCAAAAAATGGCGAAATTGCTCCGGCGCGATTTTTGTTTCCGATCAACCTGTCAAATTTATGCCCATTCCGACACAGTCGAGAAAGATGACGAAATTTCCCCCGACGCTATTTTTGTTTCCGATCAACCTGTCAAATTTGAGCCCATTCCGACACAGTCGAGAAAAATGACGAAATTGCCCTCGACGCTTTTTTTATTTCAGATCAAACTTCCCAATTTCAGCCAATTCCGACACAGTCGAGAAAAATGAAGAAATTGCCCCCGGCGCGATTTTTGTTTCCGATCAAACTGCCAAATTTAGCCAATTCCGACACAGTCTAGAAAAATGACGAAATTACGCCCGGCGCGATTTTAGTTCCCGATAAACCTGTCAAATTTGAGCCCATTCCGACACAGTCGAGAAAAATGACGAAATTGCCGTCGGCGCGATTTTTATTTTCCATCAAACTGCCAAATTTCAGCCAATTCCGACACAGTCGAGAAAAATGACGAAATTGCCGTCGGCGCGATTTTTATTTTCCATCAAACTGCCAAATTTCAGCCAATTCCGACACAGTCGAGAAAAATGACGAAATTGCCGTCGGCGCGATTTTTATTTTCCATCAAACTGCCAAATTTCAGCCAATTCCGACACAGTCGAGAAAAATGACGAAATTGCCGTCGGCGCGATTTTTATTTTCCATCAAACTGCCAAATTTCAGCCAATTCCGACACAGTCGAGAAAAATGACGAAATTGCCCCCGGCGCGATTTTTGTTCCTGATCAACCTGTCAAATTTGAGCCCATTCCGACACAGTCGAGAAAAATGACGAAATTGCCCCCGACGCGATTTTTGATTCCGACCAACCTGTCAAATTTGAGCCCATTCCGACACAGTCGAGCAAAAAGGCGAAATTGCTCCCGGCGCGATTTTTATTTCAGATCAAACTGCCAAATTTCAGCCAATTCCGACACAGTCGAGAAAAATACCGAAATTTACCCCGGCGCGATTTTTTTTTCCGATCAACAAGTCAAATTTTAGCCAATCACGACACAGTCGCGAAAAATGACGAAATTACACCCGGCTCGATTTTTGTTCTCGATAAACCTTTCAAATTTGAGCGCATTCCAACACAGTAGAGAAAAATGACGAAATTGCCCCTGCGCGATTTTTATTTCAGTTCAAACTGCCAAATTTTAGCCAATTCTGACACAGTCGAGAAAAATGACTAAATTGCCCCCGGCGCGATTTTTGTCTCCGATAAACCTGTCAAATTTTAGCCAATTCGGACACAGTAGCGAAAAATGACGAAATTGGTCCGGCGCGATTTTTGTTTCCGATCTACCTGTCAAATTTAAGCCCATTCCGACACAGTCGAGAAAGATAACGAAATTGCCCCTGGCGCGATTTTTATTTCAGATCAAACTGCCAAATTTCAGCCAATTTCGACACAGTCGAGAAAAATGACGAAATTACCCCCGACGCGGTTTTTGTTTTCGATCAACAAGTCGAATTTTAGCCAATTCCGACAAAGTCGCGAAAACTGACGAAATTAAACCCGGCGCGATTTTTGTTCCCGATCAACCTGTCAAATTTGAGCCCATTCCGACACAGTCGAGAAAAATGACGAAATTGCCCCCGGCGCGATTTTTATTTCAGATCAAACTGCCAAATTTGAGCCAATTCCGACACAGTCGGGAAAAATGACGAAATTGCCCTAGACGCGATTTTTGTTTCCGATCAGCCTGTCAAATTTGAGCCCATTCCGACTCAGTCAAGATAAATGACGAAATTGCCCCCGACGCGATTTTGTTCTCGATCAACCTGTCAAATTTGAGCCCATTCCGACACAGTCGAGAAAGATGACGAAATTGCCCTCGACGCTTTTTTTATTTAAGATCAAACTTCCCAATTTCAGCCAAGTCCGACACAGTCGAGAAAAATGACGAAATTACCGCCGGCGCGATTTTTATTTCCGATCAAACTGCCAAATTTCAGCCAATTCTGACACAGTCGAGAAAAAAATGACGAAATTGCCCCCGGCGCGATTTTTGTTTCCGATCAACCTGCCAAATTTCAACCAATTCCGACACAGTCGAGAAAAATGACGAAATTACCGCCGGCGCGATTTTTATTTCCGATCAAACTGCCAAATTTCAGCCAATTCTGACACAGTCGAGAAAAAAATGACGAAATTGCCCCCGGCGCGATTTTTGTTTCCGATCAACCTGCCAAATTTCAACCAATTCCGACACAGTCGAGAAAAATGACGAAATTACCGCCGGCGCGATTTTTATTTCCGATCAAACTGCCAAATTTCAGCCAATTCCGACACAGTCGAGAAAAATGACGAAATTACCGCCGGCGCGATTTTTATTTCCGATCAAACTGCCAAATTTCAGCCAATTCTGACACAGTCGAGAAAAAAATGACGAAATTGCCCCCGGCGCAGTTTTTGTTTCCGATCAACAACTCAAATTTCAGCCAATTCTGACACAATCGCGAAAAATGACGAAATTACACCTGGCGCAATTTTTGTTCCCGATAAACCTGTCAAATTTAAGCCCATTCCGACACAGTCGAGAAAAATGACGAAATTACCGCCGGCGCGATTTTTATTTCCGATCAAACTGCCAAATTTCAGCCAATTCTGACACAGTCGAGAAAAATGACGAAATTACACCTGGCGCAATTTTTGTTCCCGATAAACCTGTCAAATTTAAGCCCATTCCGACACAGTCGAGAAAAATGACGAAATTACCGCCGGCGCGATTTTTATTTCCGATCAAACTGCCAAATTTCTGCCAATTCCGACACAATCGAGAATAATTACGAAATTGCTCCCGGCGCGATTTTTGCTTTCGATCAACTGTCAAATTTGAGCCCATTCCGACACAGTCGAGAAAAATGACGAAATTGCCCTCGGCGCGATTTCTATTTCAGATCAAACGGCCAAATTTCGGCCAATTCGGACGCAGTCGAGAAAAATGACGAAATTGCCGCCGGAGC
>NW_019229712.1:0-3365 GCF_002742605.1 Olea europaea var. sylvestris
GATTGAACTCACCACTTCGTCGTGATGTACGAGGGATTTTGGCAATTTTTCGAAAGAATGAGCACTTGCATATTTAGAACGCTCGGAGAGTCGACAGACGAAGAATTGAGCGTAACTTTTGCACACAGTGTCCGTTTTCCATCCATAAGTACTTTTTTGAAATGTAGCGACCATTATGGATTGAACTCACCACTTCATCGTGACGTATGAGGGATTTTGGCGATTTTTCGAAAGAATGAGCACTTGCATATTTAGAACGCTTGGAGAGTCGGCGGACGAAGAATTGAGCGTGACTTTTGTACACCGTGTCCGTTTTGCGTCCATAAGTACTTTTTGGAAACGTAGCGACCGTTTTGGTTTGATCTAACCACTTCGTCGTGACGTATGAGGGATTTCGGCCATTTTTCGAAAGAATGAGCACTTGCATATATGGAATGCTTGGATTGACAGCGTACAAAGAATTGAGCGTAACTTTTGCACACGGTGTCCGTTTTGGGCCCATAAGAACTTTTTGGAAATGTAGCGACCGTTTTGGATTGAACTCATCACTTCGTCATGACGTACGAGGGATTTTGGCCATTTTTCGAAAGAATGAGCACTTGCATATTTAGAACGCTTGGAGAGTCAGCGGACGAAGAATTGAGCATAACTTTTGCACATGGTGTCCGTTTTGCGTCCATAAGTACTTTTTGGAAATGTAGCGACCATTTTGGATTGAACTCATCACTTCGTCGTGACCTACGAGGGATTTGGCCATTTTTCGAAGGAATGAGCACTTGCATATTTGGAACGCTTGGAGAGTCGGCGGACGAAGAATTGAGCGTAACTTTTGCACACGGTGTTCGTTTTGCGTCCATAAGTACTTTTTGGAAATGTAGCGACCATTTTGGATTCAACTGACCACTTCGTCGTGACGTACGATTGATTTTGACCACTTTTCGATGGAATAAGCACTTGCACATTTAGAACGCTTGGAGAGTCGACGGACGAAAATTGAGCGTAACGTTTGCACACGGTGTCCGTTTTGTGTCCATAAGTACTTTTTGAAAATGTAGCGACCGTTTTCGATTGAACTCACCACTTCATCGTGACGTAGGAGGGATTTCGGACATTTTTCGAAAGAATGAGCACTTGCATTTATGGAACGCTTGGATTGACAGCGTACAAAGAATTGAGCGTAACTTTTGCACACGGTGTCTGTTTTGGGCCCATAAGAAATTTTTGGAAATATTGCGACCGTTTTGGATTGAACTCACCACTTCGTCGTGACGTACGAGGATTTTGGCCATTTTTTGAAAGAATGAGCACTTGAATATTTAGAACGCTTGGAGAGTCGGCGGACAAAGAATTTACCGTAACTTTTGCACACGGTGTCCGTTTTGGGTCCATAAGTACATTTTGGAAATGTATCGACCGTTTCGGATTGAACTCACCATTTCGTCGTGACGTATGAGGGATTTTGGCCATTTTTCAAAAGAATGACCACTTGCATATTTGGAACGCTTGGATTGTCAGCGTACGAAGAATTGAGCGTAACTTTTGCACACGGTGTCCGTTTTGGGCCCATAAGTACTTTTTTGAAACGTAGCGACCGTTTTGGATTGAACTAACAACTTCGTCGTGACGTACGAGTGATTTTGACCATTTTTCGATGGAATGAGCACTTGCATACTTAGAACGCTTGGAGAGTCGACGGTCGAAGAATTGAGCGTAACTTTTGCACACGGTGTCCGTTTTGGGCCCATAAGAACTTTTTGGAAATGTAGCGACCGTTTTGGATTGAACTCACCACTTCGTCGTGACTTACGAGAGATTTTGGCGACTTTTCGAAAGAATGATCACTTGCATATTTAGAACGCTCGGAGAGTCGGCAGACGAAGAATTGAGCATAACTTTTGCACACGGTGTCCGTTTTGCATCCATAAGTACTTTTTGGAAATGTAGCGACCATTTTGGATTGAACTCACCACTTTGTCGTGACGTATGAGGAATTTTGGCGATTTTTCGAAAGAATGAGCACTTGCATATTTAGAACGCTTGGAGAGTCGGCGGATGAAGAATTGAGCGTAACTTTTGCACACCGTGTCCGTTTTGCGTCCATAGGTACTTTTTGGAAATGTAGCGACCGTTTTGGATAGATCTAACCACTTCGTCGTGACGTATGAGGGATTTCGGCCATTTTTCGAAAGAATGAGCACTTGCATATATGGAACGGTTGGATTGACAGCGTACAAAGAATTGAGCGTAACTTTTGCACACGGTGTTCGTTTTGGGACCATAAGAACTTTTTGGAAATGTAGGGACCGTTTTGGATTGAACTCATCACTTCGTCGTGACGTACGAGGGATTTTGGCTATTTTCTGAAAGAATGAGCACTTGCATATTTAGGACGCTTGGAGAGTCTGCGGACGAGGAATTGAGCGCAACTTTTGCACACGGTGCCTATTTTGGGCCCACAAGAACTTTTTGGAAATGTAGCGACCGTTTTGGATTCAAATCACCACTTCGTCATGACGTACGATTGATTTTGACCATTCTTCGATGGAATGAGCACTTATATATTTAGAACGCTTGGAGAGTCGGCGGACGAAAATTGAGCGTAACTTTTGCACACGGTGTCCGTTTTGTGTCCATAAGTACTTTTTGAAAATGTAGCGACCGTTTTAGATTGAACTCACCACTTCGTCGTGACGTATGAGGGATTTCGGACATTTTTCGAAAGAATGAGCACTTACATATATGGAACGCTTAGATTGACAGCGTATAAAGAATTGAGCGTAACTTTTGCACACGGTGTCCGTTTTGGGCCCTTAAGAACTTTTTGGAAATGTAGCGACCGTTTTGGATTGAACTCATCACTTCGTCGTGACGTACGAGGATTTTGGCCATTTTTCGAAAGAATGAGCTCTTGCATATTTAGAACGCTTGGAGAGTCGGCGGACGAAGAATTGAAAGTAACTTTTGCACACGGAGTCCGTTTTGCATCCATAAGGACTTTTTGGAAATGTAGCGACCGTTTTGGATTGAACTCACCACTTCGTCGTGACGTATGAGGGATTTTGGCCTTTTTTCGAAAGAATGACCACTTGCGTATTTGGAACGCCTGGATTGTTGACGTACGAAGAATTGAGCGTAACTTTTGCACACGGTGTCTGTTTTGGGCCCATAAGTACTCTTTGGAAACGTAGCGACCGTTTTGGATTGAACTCACCACTTCGTCGTGACGTACGAGTGATTTTTGCCATTTTTCGATGGAATGAGCACTTACATATTTAGAACGCCTGGAGAGTTGGCGGACGAAGAATTGAGCGTAACTTTTGCACACGGTGTCCGTTTTGGGCCCATAAGTACTTTTTGGAAATGTA
>NW_019229713.1:0-3364 GCF_002742605.1 Olea europaea var. sylvestris
GTACGGTTTTTCTTTGTTAATTTTCTTTCCAGCACTTCTTCAATCTGACATAATTAATACTAAAATTAATTATTCGGAGGCCCAAACGAAGGAATTTGGCTAAAATCCCGTGGTCTTGGGTCTTTGCCCCGAGTCCAATTTCGCGGGCTATTTCCAATCAAGCTGCCAAATTTCGGCTCAATCCGACATCGTCGCGACAAATGACAGAATTGCCGCTGGGGCAGTTTTTCTTTGTTAATTTTCAGTCCAACACTTCTTCAATGTGACATAATTAATAAGGAAATTAATTATTGGGAGGCCCAAACGAAGGAATTTTGTTAAAATCCCGTGATCCCGAGTCTGTGCCCCGAGTCCAATTTCGAGGGCCGTTTCCAATCAACCGACCAAATTTCGACCCATTCCGACACTGTCACGACAAATGACAAAATTGCCCGTGGTACGGTTTTTCTTTGTTAATTTTCTGTCCAGCACTTCCACAACTTGACATAATTAATAAGAAATTTAATTATTCGGAGGCCAATCGAAGGAATTTGGCTAAAATCCCGTGATCCCGGGTCTATGCGCCTAGTCAAATTTCTCGGGCCGTTTCCAATCAACCAGCCAAATTTCGGCCCATTCTGATACCGTCGCGATAAATGACAAAATTGCCCTTGGTGCGGTTTCGCTTTGTTAATTTTCTGTCCAACACTTCTTCAGCCTGACATAATTAATAAGAAAATTAATTATTCGGTGCCCCAAACGAAGGAATTTGGCTAAAATCCCGTGATCCCGGGTCTATGCCCCGAGTCCAATTTCGCGGGCCGTTTCCAATCAACCAGCTAAATTTCGGCCCATTTCGACACAATCGCGACAAATGACAAAAATGTCCCTGGTGCGATTTTGCTTTGTTAATTTTCTGTCGAGCACTTGTTCAAGCTAACATAATTAATAAGGAAATTAATTATTCGGCCTCTCAAACGAAGGAATTTGCCTAAAATCCCGTGACCCCGGGTCTGTGCCCCGAGTCCAATTTCGCGGGCCGTTTCCAATCAACCTGCCAAATTTCGGCCCATTCCGACACCGCCGCAACAAATGACAAATTTGCCTCCGGTCTGATTTTTCTTTGTTAATTTTCTGTCCAGCACTTCGACAACTTGACATAATTAATACGGATATTAATTATTCGGAGGCCCAAACGAAGGAATTTGGCTAAAATCCTGTGATCCCGGGTCTATGACCCGAGTCGAATTTCTCGAGCTATTTCCAATCAACCTACCAAATTTTGACCCATTCCGACAGCGTCGGGACCAATGATAAAATTGCCCCTGGTGCGATTTTGCTTTGTTAATTTTCTGTCCAGCACTTCTTCAACCTGACATAATAAATAAGGAAATTAATTATTCGAAGGCTCAAATGAAGGATTTTGGCTAAAATCCCGTATTCCGGAGTCTATGCCCCGAGTCTAAGTTCGCGGGCCGTTTCCAATCAACCTGCCAAATTTCGGCCCATTTCGACACCGTCGCGACAAATGACAAAATTGCCCATGTTGCGATTTTTCTTTGTTAATTTTCTGTCCAGCACTTCTTCAACCTGACATAATTAAAATGAAAAATAATTATTCGGAGGCCCAAACGAAGGAATTTGGCTAAAATCCCGTGATCCTGGGAATATACCCCGGGTCCAATTTCGCAGGCCGTTTCCAATCAAGCTGCCAAATCTCGGTCCAATCCGACACCGTCGCGACAAATGACAAAATCGCCGCTGGGGCACTTTTTCTTTGTTAATTTTCTATCCAGCACTTCTTCAACCTGACATAATTAATAAGGAAATTAATTATTCGGAAGCTCAAACGAAGGAATTTTGCTAAAATCCTGTGATCCCGGGTTTGTGCCCCGAGTCCAATTTCGCGGGCCGTTTCTAATCAACCTGCTAAATTTTGGCCCATTCCGATATCGTCGCGAAAAATGACAAAATTGCCTCTGGTGCAGTTTCACTTTGTTAATTTTCTGTCCAACACTTCTTCAACCTGACATAATTAATAAGAAAATTAATTATTCGGAGGCCCAAACCAAGGAATTTGGCTAAAATCCCGTGGTCCCGGGTCTATGCGCCGAGTCCAATTTCACGGGCCGCTTCCAATCAACCAGCCAAATTTCGGCCCATTTCGACACCGTCGCGACAAATGACAAAAATGTCCCTAGTGCGATTTTGCTTTGTTAATTTTCTGTCCAGCACTTTCTCAACCTGACATAATTAATAAGCAAATCAATTATTTGGAGGCCCAATTGAAGGAATTTAGCTAAAATCCCGTGATCCTAGGTCTGTGCCCCGAGTCCAATTTCGCGGGCCGTTTCCAATCAACTAGCCAAATTTCGGCCCATTTCGACACCGTCTCGACAAATGACAAAAATGTCCCTGGTGCGATTTTGCTTTGTTAATTTTCTGTCCAGCACTTCCTCAACCTGACATAATTAATAAGCAAATCAATTATTTGGAGGCCCAATCGAAGGAATTTAGCTAAAATCCCTTGATCCATGGTCTGTGCCCCGAGTCTAATTTCGCAGGCCGTTTCCAATCGACCTGCCAAATTTCGGTCCATTCCGACACCGTCGCGACAAATGACAAAATTGCCCTAGGTGTGGTTTTGCTTTGTTAATTTTCTATCCAACACTCACTCAACCTGACATAATTAATAATGAAATCAATTATTCAGAGGACCAAACGAAGGAATTTGGCTAAAATCCCGTGATCCCAGGTCTGTGCCCCAAGTCCAATTTCGCGGGCCGTTTCCAATCAACTTTCCAAATTTGGGCCCATTCCGACACCGTCACGACAAATGTCAAAATTGCCCTTAGTGCAGTTTTTCTTTGTTAATTTTTTGTCCAACACTTCGACAACATGACATAATTAATATGGAAATTAATTATGCGGAGGCCCAAATGAAGGAATTTGGCTAAAATCCCATGATCCCAGGTCTATGCCCCTAGTCCAAGTTCGCGGGCCGTTTCCAATAATCCTCCCAAATTTCGACCCGTTCTGACACCGTCGCGACAAATGACAAAATTGCCATGTTGCGATTTTTCTTTGTTAATTTTCTGTCCAACACTTCTTCAACCTGACATAATTAATACAAAAATTAATTAGTTGGAGGCCCAAACGAAGGAATTTAGCAAAAATTTCGTGATCCCGGGTATGTACCCTGGGTCCAATTTCGCGGGCCGTTTCTGATCAAGCTGCCAAATTTCGGCCCAATCCGACACCGTCGTGACAAATGACAAAATTGCCCGTGGTACGGTTTTTCATTGTTAATTTTCTGTCCAGCACTTCGACAACTTGACATAATTAATACGGAAATTAATTATTCGGAGGCCCAAACGAAGGAATT
>NW_019229714.1:0-3363 GCF_002742605.1 Olea europaea var. sylvestris
CGAAGTTATCATGAAATCAAAAACCACTTTTCAATTGCGCGATTCCAATTGAGTTGGACTAGCAATTCGCTAAAAACGAACAAGCCTGAAGTTGTCATGAAATCAAAAACCAATTTTCATTGGCTCCATTCCAATCGAATTAGACTAGCAATTCACCAAAAACTAACATACCCGAAGTTATCATGAAATCAAAAACCAATTTTCATTGGCTTGATTCCAATCGAGATAGACTAGCAATTCGCCAAAAATTAACAAATCTGAAGTTATCATAAAATCAAAAACCACTTTTCAATGGCGCGATTCCAATCGAGTTGGACTAGCAATTCGCTAAAAACGAACAAACCCGAAGTTATCATGAAATCAAAAGCCACTTTTCAATGCCTCCATTCCAATTGAATTAGACTAGCAATTCGCCAAAAACGAACATACCCGAAGTTATCATGAAATCAAAAGCCACTTTTCATTGGCTCGATTCCAATCGAATATACTAGCAATTCGCCAAAAACGAACAAACCTGAAGTTATCATGAAATCAAAAACCACTTTTCAATTGCACGATTCCAATCGAGTTGGACTAGCAATTCGCTAAAAATGAAAAACTCGAAGTTGTCATGAAATCAAAAACCAATTCTCATTGGCTCCATTCCAATGGAATTAGACTAGCAATTTGCCAAAAACTAACATACCCGAAGTTATCCTGAAATCAAAAACCACTTTTCATTGGCTCGATTTCAATCGAGATAGACTAGCAATTCGCCAAAAATTAACAAATCTGAAGTTATCATGAAATCAAAAACCACTTTTCAATGGCACGATTCCAATCGTGTTGGACTAGCAATTCGCTAAAAACGAACAAACCCGAAGTTATCATGAAATCAAAAACAACTTTTCGTTGGCTCCATTCCAATCGAATTAGACTTGCAATTCGCCAAAAACGAACAAGCCCGAAGTTATCGTGATATCAAAAACCACTTTTCATTGGTTCGATTCTTCTCGAATTAGACTAGCAATTTACCAAAAATGAACAAACCCGAAGTTATCATGAAATCGAAAACTACTTTTCATTGGCTCGATTCCGATCGAATTAGACTAGTAATTTGCCAAAAACGAACAAACTCCAAGTTATCATGAAATCAAAAGCCAGTTTTTATTTGCTCGATTTCGATCGAATTAGACTAGCAATTCGTCAAAAATGAATAAACCTGAGGTTATCATGAAATCAAACACCACTTTTCAATGGCGCGATTCCAATCAAGCTGAACTAGCAATTCGCTAAAAATGAACAAACTCGACGTTATAACGAAATAAAAAACCACTATTCATTGGCTCCATTCCAATCGAATTAGACTAGCAATTCACCAAAAACGAATAAACTCGAAGTTATCATGAAATCAAAAAACACTTTTCAAAGGCGCGACTCCAATCGAGTTGGACTAGCAATTCGCTAAAAATGAACAAACTCGACGTTATAACGAAATAAAAAACCACTATTCATTGGCTCCATTCCAATCGAATTAGACTAGCAATTCACCAAAAATGAACAAGCACGAAGTTATTGTGAAATCAAAAACCACTTTTCATTGGCTAAATTCCTCTCGAATTAGACTAGTAATTTGACAAAAATGAACAAACCCGAAGTTATCCTGAAATCAAAAACCACTTTTCATTGGCTCGATTCCGATCGAATTCGACTAGCATTTCGCCAAAAATGAACAAAACCGAAGTTATCGTGAAATCAGATTCCACTTTTCATTGGCTCGATTCCGATCGAATTAGACTAGTAATTCGCGAAAAACGAATAAACTCCAAGTTTTCATGAAATCAAAAACCACTTTTCATTGGCTCGATTTCGATCGAATTAGACTAGCAATTCGCCAAAAATGAATAAACTCGAAGTTACCATGAAATCAAAAACCACTTTTCAATGGCGCGATTCCAATCGAGTTGGACTAGCAATTCGCTAAAAATGAACAAATCCGAAGTTTTCATGAAATCAAAAGCCACTTTTCATTGGCTCCATTCCAATCGAATTAGACTAGCAATTCCCCAAAATTGGACAAGCCCGAAGTTATCGCGAAATCAAAAATCACTTTTCATTGGCTCGATTTCTCTCGAATTAGGGCCCCGTTTGGTAGGGATTTTTTGCTCCAAAAAATTGATTTTTTGACCTTTATTTTACTATTCAAGCCGTAATTTTTGACTTCTTCTCTCACATGTGGACCCCACTTTTCTTCTAACGGTCAAAAAATCAATTCTCAAAATCCCCACCAAACGGGCCCTAGACTAGCAATTCGCCAAAAATGAACAAACCCGAAGTTTTCATGAAATCAAAAACCACTTTTCATTGGTTCGATTCCGATCAAATTAGACTAGCAATTCGCCAAAAATGAACGAACCCAAAGTTATAATGAAATCGAAAACAACTTTTCATTGGCTCGATTCCGATCGAATTAGACTTGTAATTCGCCAAAAAGAACAAACTCCATGTTATCATGAAATCAAAAACCAGTTTTCAATTGCGCGATTCCAATCGAGTTGGACTCGCAATTCGCTAAAAACGAACAAACCCGAAGTTATCATGAAATCAAAAACAACTTTTCGTTGGCTCCATTCCAATCGAATTAGACTTGCAATTCGCCAAAAACGAACAAGACCGAAATTATCGTGAAATCAAAAACCACTTTTCATTGGCTCGATTCTTCTCGAATTAGACTAGCAATTTTCCGAAAATGAACAAACCCGAAGTTATCATGAAATAAAAAACCACTTTTCATTGGCTCGATTCCAATCGAATTAGACTAGCAAATCGCCAAAAATGAACAAACTCGAAATTATCATGAAATCGAAAGCCACTTTTCATTGGCTCGATTCCGATCGAATTAGACTAGTAATTTGCCAAAAACGAACAAACTCCAAATTATCATGAAATCAAAAACCACTTTTCATTGGCTCGATTCCGATCGAATTTGACTAGCAATTCGGCAAAAATGAATAAACCCGAAGTTATCATGAAATCAAAAGCCACTTTCCAATGGCGCGATTCTAATCGAGTTGGACTAGCAATTCGCTAAAAACGAGCAAACCCGATGTTATCATGAAATCAAAATCCACTTTTCGTTGGCTCCATTTCAGTCGAATTAGACTAGCAAATCACCAAGAGCAAACAAGCCCGAAGATATCTTGAAATCAAAAACAACTTTTCATTGGCTCGATTCCTCTCGAATTAGACTAGCAATTCGCCAAAAACAAACAAACCCGAAGTTATCATGAAATCAAAAGCGACCTTTCATTGGCTCGATTCCGATCGAATTAGACTAGCAATTCGCCAAAAATGAACAAACCCGAAGTTATCATGAAATCGAAA
>NW_019229715.1:0-3363 GCF_002742605.1 Olea europaea var. sylvestris
TAAGCCCATTCCGACACCGTCGCGAAAAATGACGAAATCGCCCCCGACGCGATTTTTGTTTCCGATCAACCTGTCAAATTTTACCCCATTCCGACACCGTCGCGTAAAATGACGAAACCGCCCCCGGCGCGATTTTTGTTTCCGATCAACCTGCCCAGTTTCATCCCATTCCGACACCGTCGCAAAAAATGACGAAATTGCCCCCGGCACGATTTTTGTTTCCGATCAATCTGTCAAATTTTAGCCCACTCGGACACCGTCGCGAAAAATGACGAAATTGCCCCTTGCGTAATTTTTGTTTCCGATCAACCTGTCAAATTTTAGCCATTCCGACACCTTCGCGAAAAAGGACGAAATTGCCCCCGGCGGGATTTTTGTTTCCGATCGACCTGTCAAATTTTAACCCATTTCGACACCGTCGCGAAAAATGATTAAATTGCCCCCGGCGCGATTTTTGTATCCTACCAACCAGCCAAATTTCAGTCCATTCCGACACCGTCGCGAAAAATGACGAAATTGCCCCCGGCGTGATTTTTGTTTCCGATCAACCTGCCAAATTTCAGCCCATTTCGACAACGTCGCGAAAAATGACGAAATTGCCCCCAGCGCGATTTTTGTTTCCGATCAATCTATCAAATTTTGGCCCACTCGGACACCGTCGCGAAAAATGACGAAATTGCCCCTTGCGCAGTTTTTGTTTCCGATCAACCTGTCAAATTTTAGCCCATTCCGACACCGTCGCGAAAAATGACGAAATTGCCCCTTGCGCAGTTTTTGTTTCCGATCAACCTGTCAAATTTTAGCCCATTCCGACACCGTCGCGAAAAATGACGAAATTGCCCCTTGCGCAGTTTTTGTTTCCGATCAACCTGTCAAATTTTAGCCCATTCCGACACCGTCGCGAAAAATGACGAAATTGCCCCTTGCGCAGTTTTTGTTTCCGATCAACCTGTCAAATTTTAGCCCATTCCGACACCGTCGCGAAAAATGACGAAATTGCCCCTTGCGCAGTTTTTGTTTCCGATCAACCTGTCAAATTTTAGCCCATTCCGACACCGTCGCGAAAAATGACGAAATTGCCCCTTGCGCAGTTTTTGTTTCCGATCAACCTGTCAAATTTTAGCCCATTCCGAAACCTTCGCGAAAAAGGACGAAATTGCCCCCGACGAGATTTTTGTTTCCGATCCACCCGTCAAATTTTAGCCCATTTCGACACCGTCGCGAAAAATGATGAAATTGCCCACGGCGCGATTTTTGTATCCTACCAACCTGCCAAATTTCAGCCCATTCCGACACAGTCGCGAAAAATGACGAAATTGCCCCCGGTGCGATTTTGGTTTCCGATCAACCAGTCAAATTTTAGCCCATTCCGACACCGTCGTGAAAAATGATGAAATTGCCCCCGGCGCGATTTTTGTACCCTATCAACCTGCCAAATTTCAGCCCATTCCGACAATGTCGCGAAAAATGACGAAATCGCCCCCGACGCGATTTTTGTTTCCGATCAACCTGTCAAATTTTAGCCCATTCCGACACCGTCGCGTAAAATGACGAAACCGCCCCCGGCACGATTTTTGTTTCCGATCAACCTGCCCAGTTTCATCCCATTCCGACACCGTCGCAAAAAATGACGAAATTGCCCCCGGGGCGATTTTTGTTTCCGATCAATCTGTCAAATTTTAGCCCACTCGGACACCGTCGCGAAAAATGACGAAATTGCCCCCGGGGCGATTTTTGTTTCCGATCAATCTGTCAAATTTTAGCCCACTCGGACACCGTCGCGAAAAATGACGAAATTGCCCCTTGCGCAGTTTTTGTTTCCGATCAACCTGTTAAATTTTAGCCATTCCGACACCTTCGCGAAAAAGGACGAAATTGCCCCTGACGGGATTTTTGTTTCCGATCGACCTGTCAAATTTTAGCCCATTCCGACACCGTCACGAAAAATGATGAAATTGCCCCCGGAGCGATCTTCGTATCCTATCAAGCTGCCAAAATTCAGCCCATTCCGACACCGTCGCGAAAAATGACGAAATTGCCCCCGGCGCGATTTTTGTTTCCGATCAACCTGTCAAATTTTAGACCATTCCGACACCGACGCGAAAAATGACGAAATTGCCCCCGACGCGATTTTTGTTTCCAATCAACCTGTCAAATTTTAGCCCATTCCGACACCTTCGCGAAAAAGGAAGAAATTGCCCCCGGCGGGATTTTTGTTTTCGATCAACCTGTCAAATTTTAGCCCATTCCGACACCGTCGTGAAAAATGATGAAATTGCCCCCGGCGCGATTTTTGTACCCTATCAACCTGCCAAATTTAAGCCCATTCCGACAATGTCGCGAAAAATGACGAAATCGCCCCCGACGCGATTTTTGTTTCCGATCAACCTGTCAAATTTTAGCCCATTCCGACACCGTCACGTAAAATGACGAAACCGCCCCCGGCGCGATTTTTGTTTCCGATCAACCTGCCAAATTTCATCCCATTCCGACACCGTCGCAAAAAATGACGAAATTGCCCCCGGCGCGATTTTTGTTTCCGATCAATCTGTCAAATTTTAGCCCACTTGGACACCGTCGAGAAAAATGACGAAATTGCCCCTTGCGCAGTTTTTGTTTCCGATCAACCTGTCAAATTTTAGCCATTCCGACACCTTCGCGAAAAAGGACGAAATTGGCCCCGGCGGGATTTTTGTTTCCGATCGACCTGTTAAATTTTAGCCCATTCCGACACAGTCGCGAAAAATGATGAAATTGCCCCCGGAGCGATCTTCGTATCCTATCAAGCTGCCAAATTTCAGCCATTCCGACACCGTCGCGAAAAATGACGAAATCGCCCCCGGCGCGATTTTTGTTTCCGATCAACCTGTCAAATTTTAGACCATTCCGACACCGACGCGAAAAATGACGAAATTGCCCCTTGCGCAGTTTTTGTTTCCGATCAACCTGTCAAATTTTAGCCCATTCCGACACCGTCGCGAAATTGACGAAATTGCCCCCGGAGCGATTTTTGTTTCCGATCAACCTGTCAAATTTTAGCCCATTCCGACACCGTCGCGAAATTGACGAAATTGCCCCCGGAGCGATTTTTGTTTCCGATCAACCTGTCAAATTTTAGCCCATTCCGACACCGTCGCGAAAAATGACGAAATCGCCCCCGACGCGATTTTTGTTTCCGATCAACCTGTCAAATTTTAGCCCATTCCGACACCGTCGCTCAAAATGACGAAATCGCCCCTGGCGCGATTTTTGTTTCCGATCAACCTGCCCAATTTCATCCCATTCCCACACCGTCGCAAAAAATGACGAAATTGCCCCCGGCGCGATTTTTGTTTCCGATCAATCTGTCAAATTTTAGCCCAC
>NW_019229716.1:0-3363 GCF_002742605.1 Olea europaea var. sylvestris
CCGATCAACAAGTCAAATTGTAGCCAATTCCGACACATCCGCGAGAAATGACGAAATTGCCCCTGGCGCGATTTTTGTTCCCAATCAACCAGTCAAATTTTAGCCAATTCCGACACAGTCGCGAAAAATGACGAAATTGACCCCGTCGCGATTTTTGTTCCCAATCAACCTGTCAATATTTTAGCCAATTCCGACACAGTCGCGAAAAATGATGAAATTGCCCTCGGCGCGATTTTTGTTCCCGATGAACCTGTCAAATTTTTGCCAATTCCGACACAGTCGCGAAAAATGACGAAATTGCCCATGCGCGATTTTTGTTCCCAATCAACCAGTCGAATTTTAGCCAATTCTAACACAGTCGCGAAAAATGACGAAATTGCCCCCGGCGCGGTTTTTGTTTCCGATCAACCAGTCAAATTTTGGCCAATGTCGACACAGTCGCGAAAAATGACGAAATTGCCCCCGGCGCTGTCTTTGTTCCCGATCAACAAGTCAAATTGTAGCCAATTCCGACACATCCGCGAGAAATGACGAAATTGCCCCTGGCGCGATTTTTGTTCCCGATCAACCAGTCAAATTTTAGCCAATTCCGACACAGTCGCGAAAAATGACGAAATTGACCCCGGCGCGATTTTTGTTCCCAATCAACCTGTCAATATTTTAGCCAATTCCGACACAGTTGCGAAAAATGACGAAATTTCCCCCGGCGCGGTTTTTGTTCACGATGAACCTGTCAAATTTTAGCCAATTTCGACACAGCCGCGAAAAATGACGAAATTACCCCCGACGCGATTTTTGTTCCCGATCAACCTGTCAAATTTTGGCCAATTCCGACACATTCGCGAAAATTGACGAAATTCCCCCCGGCGCGGCTTTTGTTCCCGTTCAACCTGTCAAATTTTAGCCAATTCCGACACAGCCGAGTAAAATGACGAAATTACCCATGGCGCGATTTTTGTTCCCGATGAACCTGTCAAATTTGAGCCAATTCCGACAAAATCGCGAAAAATGACGAAATTGCCCCCGACGCGGTTTTTGTTTCCGATCAACCTGTCAAATTTTAGCCAATTCCGACACAGTCGAGAAAAGTGACGAAATTGCCCCCGGTGCGGTTTTTGTTCCCGATCAACCTGTCAAATTGATCCAATTCCGACGCAGTCGCGAAAAATGACGTAAGTGCCCACGACGCGGTTTTTGTTTCCGGTCAACTTGTCAAATTTTTGCTAATTTCGACGCAGTCGAGAAAAATGACGAAATTGCCCCCGGCGCGGTCTTTGTTTCCAATAAACCGGTCAAATTTTAGCCAATTCCGACACAGTCGCGAAAAATGACGAAATTGCCACCGGTGCGGTTTTTGTTTCCTATCAACCTTTCGAATTTTGGCCAATTTCGACACAGTCGCGAAAAATGACGAAATTACCCGCGGCCCGGTTTTTGTTAACGATCAACCTGTCAAATTTTAACCAATTCCGACAAAGTCACGAAAAATGACGAAATTGCCCCCGGCGCTGTCTTTGTTCCCGATCAACTAGTCAAATTGTAGCCAATTCCGACACAGTCGCGAAAAATGACGAAATAGCCCCTGGCGCGATTTTTGTTCTCGATCAACCAGTCAAATTTTAGCCAATTCCGACACAGTCGCGAAAAATGACGAAATAGCCCCTGGCGCGATTTTTGTTCTCGATCAACCAGTCAAATTTTAGCCAATTCCGACACAGTCGCGAAAAATGACGAAATAGCCCCTGGCGCGATTTTTGTTCTCGATCAACCAGTCAAATTTTAGCCAATTCCGACACAGTCGCGAAAAATGACGAAATAGCCCCTGGCGCGATTTTTGTTCTCGATCAACCAGTCAAATTTTAGCCAATTCCGACACAGTCGCGAAAAATGACGAAATTGCCCCCGGCGCGATTTTTGTTCCCGATCAATCTGTCAATATTTTAGCCAATTCCGACACAGTCGAGGAAAATGACGAAATTGCCCTCGGCACAGTTTTTGTTCTCGATCAACCTGTCAAATTTGAGCCAATTCCGACGCAGTCGCGAAAGATGACGTAATTGCCCCCAGTGCGGTTTTTGTTTCCGTTCAACCTGTCGAATTTTGGCCAATTCCGACAGAGTCGCGAAAAATGACGAAATTGCCCCCGGCGCTGTTTTTGTTCCCGATCAACTAGTCAAATTGTAGCCAATTCCGACACTGTCGCGAAAAATGACCAAATTGCCTGCAGCGAGGTTTTTGTTTCCGGTCAACTTGTCAAATTTTGGATAATTACGACACTGTCGAGAAAAATGACGAAATTGCCCCAGGCGCGATTTTTGTTTCCGATCAACCTGTCAAATTTCAGCCAATTCCGACACAGTCGCGAAAAATGACGAAATTGCCACCGGCGCTGTTTTTGTTCCCGATCAACCAGTCAAATTGTAGCCAATTCCGACACTGTCGCGAAAAATGACCAAATTGCCCGCAGCGAGGTTTTTGTTTCCGGTCAACTTGTCAAATTTTGGATAATTACGACACTGTCGAGAAAAATGACGAAATTGCCCCAGGCGCGATTTTTGTTTCCGATCAACCTGTCAAATTTCAGCCAATTCCGACACAGTCGCGAAAAATGACGAAATTGCCACCGGCGCTGTTTTTGTTCCCGATCAACCAGTCAAATTGTAGCCAATTCCGACACAGTCGCGAAAAATGACGAAATTGCCCCCGGCGCTGTTTTTGTTCCCGGTCAACCGGTCAAATTTTAGCCAATTCCGACACAGTCGCGAAAAATGACGAAATTGCACCCAGCGCGGTCTTTGTTTCCAATCAACCTGTCAAATTTTGGCCAATTCCGACACAGTAGGGAAAAATGACGAAATTGCCCCGGGCGCTGTTTTTGTTCCCGATCACGGAGTCAAATTGTAGCCAATTCCAACACAGTCGCGAAAAATGACGAAATTGCCCCCGGCGCGGCTTTTGTTCCCGATCAACCAGTCAAATTGTAGCCAATTCCGACACAGTCGCGAAAAATGACGAAATTGCCCCCGGCGCGGTTTTTGTTCCCGATCAACCATTCAAATTTTAGCCAATTCCGACACAGTCACGAAAAATGACGAAATTGCCCCCGGCGCGGTTTTTGTTCCCGATCAACCTGTTAAATTTTAACCAATTCCGACACCGTCGTGAAAAATGACGAAATTGCCCCCGGCGCTGTTTTTTTTCCCGATCAACGAGTCAAATTGTAGCCAATTCCGACACAGTCGCGAAAAATGACGAAATTGTCCCCTTGCGCGATTTTTGATCCCAATCAACCAGTCGAATTTTAGCCAATTCCGACACAGTCGCGAAAAATGACGAAATTGCCCCCGGCGCGGTTTTTGTTTC
>NW_019229717.1:0-3362 GCF_002742605.1 Olea europaea var. sylvestris
GCGCGATTTTTGTTCCCGATCAACCTGTCAAATTAGATCCCATTCCGACACAGTCGAGAAAAATGACGAAATTGCCCCCGGCGGGATTTTTGTTCCCGATAAACCTGTCAAATTTGAGGCCATTCCGACACAATTGCGAAAAATGACGAAATTGCCCCCAGCGCGATTTTTGTTTCCGATCAACCTGTCAAATTTCAATCCATTCCGACATCGTCGCGAAAAATGACGAAATTGCCCCCGGCGCGATTTTTGTTTCCGATCAACCTGTCAAATTTGAGCCCATTCCGACACAGTCGAGAAAAATGACGAAATTGCCCCCGACACGATTTTTATTTCAGATCAAACTGCGAAATTTCAACCAATTCTGACACAGTCGAGAAAAATGACGAAATTGCCCCCGGCGCGATTTTTGTTCACGATCAACCGGTCAAATTTGAACCCATTCCGACACAGTCGCGAAAAATGATGAAATTGCCCCCGGCGCGGTTTTTGTTCCCGTTCAACCTGTCAAATTTTAGCCAATTTTGACACAGTCACGAAAAATGACGAAATTGCCCCAGGCGCGAGTTTTGTTTCCGATCAACCAGTCAAATTTCAGCCCATTCCGACACCGTCGTGAAAAATGACGAAATTGCACCCGGCGCGGTTTTTGTTTCCGATCAACCAGTCAAATTTCAGCCAATTCCGACACAGTCGGGAAAAATGACGAAATTGCCCCCGGCGCGGTTTTTGTTTCCGATCAACCAGTCAAATTTCACCCAATTCCGACACAGTCGCGAAAAATGACGAAATTACACCCGACGCTATTTTTGTTCCAGATCAACCTGTCAAATTTGAGCCCATTCCGACACAGTCGAGAAAAATGACGAAATTGCCGCCGGCGGGATTTTTATTTCCTATCGAACTGCCAAATTTCAGCCAATTCCAACACAGTCGGGAAAAATGACGAAATTGCACCCGGCGCGGTTTTTGTTTCCGATCAACCAGTCAAATTTTAGTCAATTCTAACACAGTCGCGAAAAATGACGAAATTACACCCGGCGCGATTTTTGTTCCCGATCAACCTGTCAAATTTGAGCCCATTCCGACACAGTCGAGAAAAATGACGAAATTGCCCCCGGCGGGATTTTTGTTTCCGATCAACAGTCAAATTTCAGCCAATTCCGACACAGTCGAGAAGAATTACGAAATTGCCCCCGGCGCGATTTTTGTTCCCGATAAACCTGTCAAATTTGAGCCCATTCCAACACAGTCGAGAAAAATGACGAAATTGCCCCCGGCGCGATTTTTGTTCCCGATAAACCTGTCAAATTTGAGCCCATTCCAACACAGTCGAGAAAAATGACGAAATTGCCCCCGACACGATTTTTATTTCAGATCAAACGGCCAAATTTCAGCCAATTCCGACAAAGTCGAGAAAAATGACCAAATTGCCCCCGACGCGATTTTTGTTTCCGATCAACAAGTCAAATTTCAGCAATTTCAGACACAGTCGTGAAAAATGACGAAATTACACCCGGCGCGCTTTTTGTTTCCGATCAACCTGTCAAATTTGGGCCCATTCCGACACAGTCGAGAAAAATGGCGAAATTGCCCCCTGCGGGATTTTTGTTTCCGATCAACAAGTCAAATTTCAGCCAATTCCGACACAGTCGAGAAGAATGACGAAATTGCCCCCGACGCAGTTTTCATTTCCGATCAACAAGTCAAATTTTAGCCAATTCCGACACAGTCGAGAAAAATGATGAAATTGCCCCCGGCGCGATTTTTGTTTCCTATCAAAAGGTCAAATTTCAGCCAATTCCGACGCAGTCGCGAAAAATGACGAAATCACACCCGGCGCGATTTTTGTTCCCGATAAACCTGTCAAATTTTAGCCCATTCCGACACAGTCGTGAAAAATAACGAAATTGCTAGCTGCGCGATTTTTATTTCCGATCAACCTGCCAAATTTCAGATAATTCCGACACAGTCGCGAAAAATGACGAAATTGCCCCCGGCGCGATTTTTCTTTCCGATCAACCAGTTAAATTTTAGCCAATTCTGATACAGTCGCGAAAAATGACGAAATTTCCCCCGGAGCGATTTTTATTTCAGATCAAACTTCCAAATTTCAGCCAATTCCGACACAGTCGAGAAAAATGACGAAGTTGCCCCCGGCAGGATTTTTGTTCCCGATCAAACTGTCAAATTTAGGCCCATTCCGACACAGTGGAGAAAAATGACGAAATTGCCGTCGACGCGATTTTTATTTCCGATCAAACTGCCAAATTTGAGCCAATTCCGACACAGTCGAGAAAAATGACGAAATTGCCCAAGGCGCGATTTTTGTTTCCTATCAACAAGTCAAATTTTAGCCAATTCCGACACAGTCGCGAAAAAGGACGAAATTACACCCGGCGCTATTTTTGTTCCCGATCAACTTGTCAAATTTGAGCCCATTCCAACACAGTCGAGAAAAATGACGAAATTGCCGCCGGCGGGATTTTTATTTCCGATCAAACTTCCAAATTTCAGCCAATTCTGACACAGTCGAGAAAAATGGCGAAATTGCCCTCGGCGCAGTTTTTGCTCCTGATAAACCTGTCAAATTTTAGCCCATTCCGACACAGTCGAGAAAAATGACGAAATTTTCGCCGGCGCGATTTTTATTTCCGATCAAACTGCCAAATTTCAGCCAACTCCAACACTGTCGAGAAAAATGACGAAATTGGCCCCGACGCGGTTTTTGTTTACGATCAACCAGTCGAATTTTAGCCAATTTCGACACAGTCGTGAAAAATGACGAAATTGCCCCCGGCGCGATTTTTATTTCAGATCAAACTGCCAAATTTCAGCCAATTCCGACACAGTCGAGAAAAATGACAAAATTGCCCCCGGCGCGATTTTTGTTTCCGATCAACAAGTCAAATTTCAGCCAATTCCGACACAGTCGAGAAAAATGTCGAAATTCCCCCGGCGTGTTTTTTGTTTCTGATCAACAAGTCAAATTTTAGCCAATTCCGACACAGTCGCGAGAAATGACGAAATCACACCCGGCGCGGTTTTTGTTCCCGATAAACCTGTCAAATTTAAGCCCATTCCGACACAGTTGAGAAAAATGACGAAATTGCCCCCGGCGGGATTTTTATTTTAGATCAAGCTGTCGAATTTCAGCCAATTGCGACACAGTCGAGAAAAATGACGAAATTGCCCCCGGCGCGATTTTTTTTCCCGATAAACCTATCAAATTTGAGCCCATTCCGACACAGTCGAGAAAAATGACGAAATTGTCGTCGACGCGATTTTTATTTCCGATCAAACTGCCAAATTTCAGCCAATTCCGACACAGTCGAGAAGAATGACGAAATTGCCCCCGCTGC
>NW_019229718.1:0-3362 GCF_002742605.1 Olea europaea var. sylvestris
TCGGGTTTGTTCGTCTTTGGCAAATTGCTAGTCTAATTCGATTGGAATCGAGCCAATGAAAAGTGGTTTTTGATTTCATGATATATTCGGGTTTGTTCGTTTTTTACGTAATGCTAGTCTAATTCGATTGGAATCGAGCCAATGAAAAGTAATTTTTGATTTCATGATGACTTCGGGTTTGTTCGTTTTTTACGAATTGCTAGTATAATTCGATTGGATTCGAGCCAATGAAAGGTGGTTTTTTATTTCATGACAACTTCGGGTTTGATCATTTTCGACGATTGCTAATCTATTTCAATTGGATTCGAGCCAATGAAAAGTGGCTTTCGATTACATGATAACTTCGGGTTTGATCATATTCGAAAAATTGCTAGTCTAATTTGATTGGAATCGAGCCAATGAAAAGTGGTTTTCGATTTCATGTTAACTTCGAGTTTGATTGTTTTCGACAAATTGCTAGTCTAATTCGATTGGAATTGAGCAAATGAAAAGTGGTTTTCGATTACATAATTCGATTGGAATCGAGCCAATGAAAAGTAGTTTTCGATTTCATGTTAACTTCGGGCTTGATTGTTTTCGACAAATTGCTAGTCTAATTCGATTGGAATCGAGTAAACGAAAAGTGGTTTTCGATTACATAATTCGATTGGAATCGAGCCAATGAAAAGTAGTTTTTGAATTCATGATAAATTTGGATTTGATCTTTTCGACGAATTGCTAGTCCAATTCTATTAGAGTCGAGCCAATGAAAAGTCGCTTTCGATTTCATGATAACATCAGGTTTGTTCGTCTTTGGCCAGTTGCCGGTCCAATTCCATTGGAATCGAGCCAATGAAAAGTGGTTTTTGATTTCATGATAATTTTGGGTTTGTTCGTTTTTTACGAAATGCCAGTCTAATTCGATCGGAATCGAGCCAACGAAAAGTAGCTTTTGATTTTAGGATGACTTTGGGATTGTTTGTTTTTGGCGAATTGCCATTCTAATTCAATTGGAATCGAGCCAATCAAAAGTGGTTTTTAATTTCATGAAAACTTCGGGTTTGTTCATTTTCGGCTAATTACGAGTCTAATTCGATTGGAATCGAGCCAATGAAAATTGGATTTTGATTTCATGATAATTTTGAGTTTGATCATTTTCGGCGAATTGCTAGTCTAATTCGA
Source organism: Olea europaea var. sylvestris (assembly GCF_002742605.1). Classification (NCBI taxonomy): domain Eukaryota; kingdom Viridiplantae; phylum Streptophyta; class Magnoliopsida; order Lamiales; family Oleaceae; genus Olea; species Olea europaea. The sequence goes on from NW_019229718.1 coordinate 1,162, forward strand.
TTGGAATCGAGCCAATGAAAAGTGATTTTTTATTTCATGATAACTTCGGGTTTGATCATTTCCGGTTGCTAGTCTAATTCGGTGGTAATCGAGACAATGAAAAGTGGTTCTCGATTTCATGATAACTTTGGGTTTGATCAATTTCGACAAATTGCTAGTCCAATTCGATTGGAATCGAGCCAATGAAAAGTGGTTTTTGATTTCATGATAACTTGGAGTTTGGCCATTTTCGACAAATTGCCAGTCTAATTCGATTGGAATCGAGCCAATGAAAAGTGATTTTTTATTTCATGATAACTTCGGGGTTGTTCGTTTTTCGCTAATTGCTAGCCTAATTCGGTTGGAATCGAACCAGTGAAAAGTGGTTTTCGATTTCATGATAACATCGGGTTTGTTCGTCTTTGGCAAATTGCTAGTCTAATTCGATTGGAATCGAGCCAATGAAAAGTGATTTTTTATTTCATGATAACTTCGGGTTTGATCATTTTCGGTGAATTGCGAATCTAATTCGATTGGAATCGAGCCAACGATAAGTGGCTTTCGATTTCATGATAACTTCGAGTTTGATAGTTTTCGAAAAATTGCTAGTCCAAATCAATTGGAATCTAGCCAATGAAAAGTGGTTTTCGATTTCATGATAACATCGGGTTTGTTCGTCTTTGGCAAATTGCTAGTCTAATTCGATTGGAATCGAGCCAAAGAAAAGTGGATTTTTATTTGAAGATAACTTCGGGTTTGTTCATTTTTTGCATAATGCTAGTCTAATTCGATTGGAATCGAGCCAATGAAACGTACTTTTTGATTTCAGGATAACTTCGGGTTGGTTCATTTTTGACGAATTGCAAGTCTAATTCGATTGGAATCGAGCCAATGAAAAGTGGTTTTTGAATTCATGATAACTTCGTCTTTGTTTGTTTTTGGCTAATTGCTAGTCTAATTCGATTGTAATCGAGCCGACGAAGAGTGATTTTTTATTTCCTGATGACTTCGGGTTTGTTCATTTTCGGCGGAATGCTAGTCTAATTTGATTGGAATCGAGCCAAAGAAAAGTGGTTTTTGATTTCATTACAACTTCGGGTTTGTTCGTTTTCGGCGAAATGCTAATCTAATTCGATTGGAATCGAGCCAGTGGAAAGTGGTTTTTGATTTCATGAGAACTTCGGGTTTGTTCATTTTTGACGAATCGCTCGTCTAATTCGATTAGAATCGAGCCAATGAAAAGTGGCTTTCAACTTCTTAACAACATCGGGTTTGTTCGTCTTTGGCAAATTGCTAGTCTAATTCGATTAGAATCGAGCTGATGAAAATTGGCTTTCGATTACTTGATAACATCGGGTTTGTTCGTGTCTGGCAAATAGCTAGTCTAATTCGATTGGAATTAAGGCAATGAAAAGTGGTTTTTGATTTTATGATAACTTCGGGTTTGCTCATTTTTTGCGAAATGCCAGTCTAATTCGATTGGAATCGAGCCAATGAAAAGTAGCTTTTGATTTTAGGATGACTTAGGGATTGTTTGTTTTTAGCGAATTGCTATTCTAATTTGATTGGAATCGAGCCAATCAAAAGTGGTTTTTAATTTCATGAAAACATCGGGTTTGTTCGTTTTCGGATAATAGAAAGTCGAATTCGATTGGAATCGAGCCAATGAAAAGTGGTTTTGGATTTCATGATAATTTCGAGTTTGATCGTTTTCAACGAATTGCTAGTCTAATTCGATTGGAATCGAGCCAATGAAAAGTGATTTTTTATTTCATGATAACTTCGGGTTTGATCATTTTTGGTGAATTACGAATCTAATTCGATTGGAATCGAGCCAATGATAAGTGGCTTTCGATTTCATGATAACTTCGGGTTTGAAAGTTTTCGAAAAATTGCTAGTCCAAATCGATTGGAATCGAGCCAATGAAAAGTGGTTTTCGATTTCATGATAACATCGGGTTTGTTCGTCTTTGGGAAATTGCTAGTCTAATTCGATTGGAATCGAGCTAACGAAAAGTGGTTTTTGATTTGAAGATAACTTCGGGTCTGTTCATTTTTTACATAATGCTAGTCTAATTCGATTGGAATCGAGCCAATGAAACGTAGTTTTTGATTTCAGGATAACTTCGGGTCAGTTTGTTTTTGGCGAATTGCAAGTCTAATTCGATTGGAATCGAGCCAATGAAAAGTGGTTTTTGAATTCATGATAACTTCGTCTTTGT
>NW_019229719.1:0-3362 GCF_002742605.1 Olea europaea var. sylvestris
GACACATTCGAGAAAAATGATGAAATAGCCCTCGGCGCGATTTTTGTTTCCGATCAACCTGTCAAATTTGAGCCCATTCCGACGCAGTCGAGAAAAATGACGAAATTGGCCCGGCGCGATTTTTGTTTCCGATCAACCTGTCAAATTCGAGCCCATTCCGACACTGTCGAGAAAATTGACGAAATTGCCCCTGGCGCGATTTTTATTTCAGATCAAACTGCCAAATTTCAGCCAATTTCGCCACATTCGAGAAAAATGACGAAGTTGCCGTCGGCGCGATTTTTATTTTCGATCAAATTGCCAAATTTCAGCCAATTCCGACACAGTCGAGAAAAATGACGAAATTGACCCCGGCGCGGTTTTTGTTTCCGATCAACCTGTCAAGTTTGAGCCCATTCCGACACAGTCGAGAAAAATGACGAAATTGCCCCTGTGCGATTTTTATTTCAGATCAAACTGTCAAATTTTAGCAAATTCCAACACAGTCGCGAAAAACGACGAAATTGCCCCCGGCGCGATTTTTGTTTCCTATCAACTAGTCAAATTTTAGCCAATTCCGACACAGTCGTGAAAAATGTCGAAATTACACCCGACGCGGTTTTTGTTCCCGATCAACCTGTCAAATTCGAGCCCATTCCGACACTGTCGAGAAAAATATCGAAATTGACCCCGGCGCGATTTTTATTTCAGATCATACAGCCAAATTTTAGCAAATTCCGACACAGTCCCGAAAAATGGCGAAATTGCCCCTGGCGCGGTTTTTGTTTCCGATCAACCTGACAAATTCGAGCCCATTCCGACACTGTCGAGAAAAATATCGAAATTGGCCCCGGCGCTATTTTTATTTCAGATCAAACTGCCAAATTTTAGCCGATTCCGAAACAGTCGAGAAAAATGACGAAATGCCCCTGGCGCGATTTTTGTCTCCGATCAACCTGTCAAATTTTAGCCAATTCCGACACAGTCGAGCAAAATGACGAAATTGCTCCGGCGCGATTTTTGTTTCCGATCAACCTGTCAAATTTGAGCCCATTTCGACGCATCCGAGAAAAATGACGAAATTGCCCCCTGCGCGATTTTTATTTTAGATCAAACTGCCAAATTTCAGCCAATTTCGACACAGTCGAGAAAAATGACGAAATGCCCCCGGCGCGATTTTTGTCTCCGATCAACCTGTCAAATTTTAGCCAATTCCGACACAGTCGCGAAAAATGACAAAATTACACCCGGCGCGATTTTTGTTCACGATAAACCTGTCAAATTTGAGCCCATTCCGACACAGTCGAGAAAGATGACGAAATTGTCGCCGACGCGATTTTTATTTCCGATCAAACTGCCAAATTTCACCCAATTCCGACACAGTCGAGAAAAATGACAAATTGCCCCCGGCGCGATTTTTGTTTCCGATCAACCTCTCAAATTTGAACCCATTCCGACACTGTCGAGAAAAATGACGAAATTGCCCCCGGCGCAATTTTTATTTCGGATCAAACTGCCAAATTTGAGCCAATTCCGACACAGTCGAGAAAAATGACGAAATTGCCGCCGGCGCGATTTTTATTTCCGATCAACCAGTCAAATTTTAGTCAATTCCGAAAAAGTCGCGAAAAATGACGAAATTACACCCGGCGCGGTTTTTGTTCCCGATCAACCTCTCAAATTTAAGCCCATTCCGACACAGTCGAGAAAAATGACGAAGTTGCCCCCGGCGCGATTTTTATTTCAGATCAAACCGCCAAATTTTAGCCAATTCCGACACAGTCGAGAAAAATTACGAAATTGCCCCCGGCGCAATTTTTGTCTCCGATCAACCTGTCAAATTTTAGCCAATTCCGACACAATCGCGAAAAATGACGAAACTGCTCCGGCGCGATTTTTGTTTCCGATCAACCTGTCAAATTTGAGCCCATTTCGACACAGTCGAGAAAAACGACGAAATTACCCCCGGCGCGATTTTTATTTCAGATCAAACTGCCAAATTTCAGCCAATTCCGACACAGTCGAGAAAAATGACGAAATTGCCCCCGGCGCGGTTTTTGTTTCCGATCAACAACTCAAATTTCAGCCAATTCAGACCAGTCGTGAAAAATGTCGAAATTACACCCGACGCGATTTTTGTTCCGGATCAACCTGTCAAATTCGAGCCCATTACGACACTGTCGAGAAAAATATCGAAATTGCCCCCGGCGCGATTTTTATTTCAGATCAAACTGCCAAATTTTAGCCGATTCCGAAACAGTCGAGAAAAATGACGAAATTGCCCCTGGCGCGATTTTTGTCTCCGATCTACCTGTCAAATTTTAGCCGATTCCGACACAGTCGCGAAAAATGACGAAATTGCAACGGCGCGATTTTTGTTTTCGATCAACCTGACAAATTTTAGCCCATTTCGACACAGTCGAGAAAATTGACGAAATTGCCCCTGGCGCGATTTTTATTTCAGATCAACCTGCCAAATTTCAGCCAATTTCGACACATTCGAGAAAAATGACGAAGTTGTCGTCGGCGCGATTTTTATTTCCGATCAAACTGCCAAATTTCAGCCAATTCCGACACAGTCGAGAAAAATGACGAAATCGCCCCCGGCGATATTTTTGTTTCCGATTAACCTGTCAATTTGAGCCCATACCGACACAGTCGAGAAAAATGACGAAATTGCACCCGGCGCTGTTTTTGTTTCCGATCAACAAGTCAAATTTTAGCCAATTCCGACATAGTCGCGAAAAATGACAAAATTACACCCGGCGCGATTTTTGTTACCGGTAAACCAGTCAAATTTGAGCCCATTACGACACAGTCGAGAAAAATGAAGAATTACCGCCGGCGCGATTTTAATTTCCGATCAAACTGCCAAATTTCAGCCAATTCCGACACATTCGAGAAAAATGACGAAATTGCCCCCGGTGCGATTTTTGTTTCCGATCAACCTGTCAAATTTGAGCCCATTCCGACACGGTCGAGAAAAATGACGAAATTGCCCCCGGCGTGATTTTTATTTCAGATCAAACTGCCAAATTTTAGCAAATTCCGACACAATCCCGAAAAATGACGAAATTGCTCCCAGCGCGATTTTTGATTCCGATCAACCTGTCAAATTCGAGCCCATTCCGACACTGTCGAAAAAAATGACGAAATTGCCCCCGGCGTGATTTTTATTTCAGATCAAACTGCCAAATTTTAGCAAATTTCGACGCAATCCCGAAAAATGACGAAATTGCACCCAGCGCGATTTTTGATTCCGATCAACCTGTCAAATTCGAGCCCATTCCGACACTGTCCAGAAAAATGACGAAATTGCCCCTGGCGCGATTTTTATTTCAGATCAAACTGCCAAATTTCAGCCAATTTCGACACATTCGAGA
>NW_019229720.1:0-2583 GCF_002742605.1 Olea europaea var. sylvestris
AATCAAGATTTTTAGAGGGATTTTCGCGATACTGCCTAGGGGTTGTAGTAAACTAAGCTTGATGAGTTGCGAATGTTTCTTCATTTAATGAAGAAAATGTTGCTGGGCGTTCTTCTTTCCCATTGAGGAGTGAAAAGAATCGAGTGCAACTGAATAACTACGTTGAAGCGGGTAGGAACAAGCAGCTGGAACAAAATCTGGAATCAAGTAGGCTGTAATTGGAGACCGAGCTGAAAACTTCAAGAACCAGAAATATGTAACTTTATTGAACTATTTAATCGAGCTTCCAACATCTCTACCAATTCCTTCATACATTATCCTCTTCGATTTCTACACATATTAACCTTTCCAAGCTATTGCCTTCTGCTTGCCCTATATTTTCCCTATGGCATTTGTTCTTCCTCTTAACTTGAGCCAATTCTTCTAGAAATCCATTTAAATCATGGACACGCCCCTTCTGTCATCCACCTAGACAACACGATTTAGGGAGTACAATTGCAGCTATGCTTGTACACGAACCCATTATTCAAGCCTTTGAAACAACAAGTAACACGACCCTGTGAATGTTTTCCCCAAATATACATGTAAGACACAAGGAGAGCTAAGTAAATGTACAACATACGGACAAGTGAGCATGCAAGAACACATAGAAAATTATGTCTTTTCAATTGACGAAGGGTAATTGGAAAGAATTGTGTCGAACCTGCGATTGAACCACACATTCTTCATGTTGGGTTTATTAATTTGGCACTTGGGCCTACACATGTAATTAATTGTGTATAAGGCTACCTTAAAGTTTAAATAAAGTATGGGTTGGATTATATGTGTAGAGACAAAAAAAATATTTTTAAATGTATATGGAAACTATTTGTAGAGTTATGATCTTATCATATGTAATTTCTCATTCTTTGTGTGATCCTATCAATATAAGAATATAAGAGAAAACATAGTGAAGAAGATCCAAAACTCACAATCAAGAATTAAAAAGAATGAATTCAATAATCAAATCTATGGATCAAGAAGCAAAATCAAGAATAAGAATTAAAGAATCAAGAGAGTCCAAATTCAATATTAAAAGTGAAGAAGCAAAACATCGAAAGATTGCAATTCAAGCTTCAAAATGCAAGATCCTGAATCAAGATCCAATAATAAAAAATCATTTCTAATGAATTAAGGTATGTTCGTATTAATTAATTTTCTTAGTGATTTGATAGTTAAGATTTTGGCAATAAAAGAATTTAAGTTTTCATGTTCTAAAGTTTCATAAGTTTCAACAAGTGTATCAAAGCCAACTCAATGTTAAACCATTGAGATTAAAGAATTAATTTTAGAGTTGAAATTTATGTTTTGGATTTCATAATTTTGATATGTGAATTTTAGCCCTAAATTTTAAATTTTGGATCTTAGGAAAGTTTTATCTAAAATTGGTTGTTGGTATCAAATTTTTGGCATTGTGTATATATATTATGGTGGTGTAATTAAATGAATCAAGAAACGTGTTTAATGGATTAGGATAAGTCTCCTTTTGACACATTGATTGGCCGAATGTGTGGCCAACTTTTTCAAATTCTATTTAATGGAAAATTTTTGCAAATGTATCCGTCCTTAAAACTAGTGGATTTGTGTGGCATGAGTAATTTTTTTTATGGATAAAAAATCAAGATTTTCAATTACGGCAACCCGTTGGGCAATTGTTGTTCGATGTTGCGGTGGCTAACTTTTCGTTTCGAAATTGATTTATTTGGAATATTAAGATGGTTGTGTGTACATAATTCATGCAAGTATTGATCGGCCTAAAGGAAGATTAATATTTGATCGAATTATTTTCACACTTGTGGTAAACAGAAATGTGAGAATTATAAAGTTTTCCATTATATGGACATTGAATCGATCCAAAGATAGACTTGATATTTGACCAGACTTATTGTCAATATTTGATTACTACACCAAGAATACCACCTACAAGTTGATATTTCTATCCAAAATATGTGCTCGATCTCTTATGATGGGGCCTACCATTATTTGAAATTATTGATTGTCCAATATAGATTTTCATGTGCACATGCTATTTATGTTTAAATTCTCTATTCGATTAATTCATCTACTTTTAAAATATATGTCAATTAATCATTTCAATTCCTATGCTCATGGAACTAAATTTTAAGGACCGGAAAGAGAATGTCTACATGAATTTAGATCTTCAGTTAAGGACTGAACAACTCACCACTCATACGGATAGGAGTTTCGCTAATAAAATGGAGCTCTAATTAGAGGAATCGTTTAAATTACATGAGTTTTATGATCATGAAACGTGAAATTCCAATAACAGTCGAGGAAGCTAACATAATACTGCCAAGGAGCTTCTTGAGGAAACTGAAAAGGCTTTGCAAACTTAGTTCTACTGATGTATAAGGGTAAAGAAAACATAAGAGAATACATCATAGAGATATCTTATCTTGCTTCAAAACTAAAGGCACTAAAGCTCAAACTGTCTTATAACTTGTTCGTGCATTTGATTTTGACCTTTTCTCCTGCACAATTCAGTCAATTTAAGGTTAGTTACAATTGTTGAAAAGGAAAGTG
>NW_019229720.1:4422-30109 GCF_002742605.1 Olea europaea var. sylvestris
ATAAAGTAGAAGCACTCAAACCGCATGTCCATTATGCCCATTCCTAATTGAAACGATGCCATTTTGTAAGAGGAAGGGCGAAAGAGAAAATACGAAAAGAAAGTAATGAGGACAAAAAAACAACAGTGCTAAGCTAAGTGCCCATTTCATACAACAAGCAGTAAAAAGAATCTTGGGGTGTGTTTGATTGCAAGCATGGAATTTGCATGGAAGGAAAATAAATTTTAGGCAATTCAATTACCTATAATTTATTTACATGAAAATTATCAATTAAATATATTTGATTTATTCATTTTTCAATCTAAAAATTATTATACTTGTCCATTTTTTATTGGTAGATAGATGAGAAAGAGTGGGTAAATGAGAAAGAGAGAGTGAATTACCTAAAAAATAAAATCCTACTTACCTACTTTCTCTAAATAAAATATTTTCCTTGATTTTGAGGAAAATATTGTTGCGTGACCAAATGTATAAAAATGTTTTTCATTAAAAAAATGTCAATCATGTTGTAAAAAGAAAGTTTATTGGGGCTTAGAGATGAATCACAGTTATACCCTTGCAGCCCTATAAATAATTTCTTTTGTATCCCTAATTCTACCCTATAAATACAGGGCTTTGATTTATAATAAAATACACACAAGTCTATTGACTTCTCTTTGTTCTCTTCTTTTTTCTTCACTTTTATAGCACGTTATCATCATGAAATCTTAATTCTTCAAAATCTAGTGAAGGTAGTAATTTTTTTAAAAAAATAATCATCTATTACATGTATCAAAATCAATTTGGTGAGATGCAATTTTTTTTTTTTACATGTGCATTATACACAGTAATTTGTATGTATCATTAGACATGAATTTGTACCTTTTTTTTTTATTGTCCCTGAATCTTTTCCTCGAATCTTTACAATTTTCAATGCATAATGCCTGATCATTGATGGGTTTAGTTATGATACGTGTAATGAAGATTGCTTTGATCATATATTAATATAATCCATGGACGACCTTGCTCAAAGATTTTTTGGTTGTGATAGCAAAAGTTATGATGTCATAAGATTATATACATTTATAAGGCTAACATATGTACTCAAGTGGGAGATTGTTGGGTTTATTAATTTCTCATGTGAACTCACATATGTAATTAATTGTGTATAAGATTGTCTTAAAGTTAAGCTTGTTTAAAGTGAGCTAATAAAAAATTAAATTATTGGACTTAGAACATCTAAATAATATGTGAGCTGAATTATATGCTTAAAGACCAGATTTTTTTTAGAATTGTATTTCATGACGAACGGAACACACGTGGAAGCTACATGTTTGGCTATGGTCCACAATTCATATGTAATTTCTCATTATTTGTGTCATCTCATCAACATAAGAATATAAGAGAAAATATATTGAAGATGAAAATCTAAAACCCTCAATCAATAATCAAGAAGAATAAATTCAAGAATCAAATCTATGTATCAAGAATTAAAATCAAGAAGAAAAATTAAAGAATCAAAGGAGACAAAATTCAAGACTATAAGTTAAAAAGTCAAACTTGAAAAGATTGCAATTCAAAATTCAAGATCCCCTAATGAATTAAGGTATGCTTTGCATTAATTAATTAATTATTATTATTATTGTTATTTTTTTTTGGTGATTTGACATGAAGGATTTTGGTAATAAAGGAATTTAGGATTTCAAGTTCTAAAGCTCCAAGTTCTAAAGTTTCATAAAGTTTCAACACTTAATGCATACAAAAGATTAAAAAAAAAATTGAAAGAGGGAAAAGAAAAGATTTAGAAAGAGAAAAGAAAAATGAAATCACCCAATGGACATAAAACACATGCGTAATTCAGTTCCAACAACACAAGAAATGTGGTTTGAATTCGGAAGGCCAATCAAAAGGTCACCGTCGATTATGCAATTCAAATATCACGAACAAACATATCAGCGATTTTGCAGCTACCAAAAACCATATATGTTGATGACAACTCTATTTCAATAATCAGGGGGTCAATTGCAACGTAGCATAAAGTAGAAGCACTCAAACCGCATGTCCATTATGCCCATTCCTAATTGAAACGATGCCATTTTGTAAGAGGAAGGGCGAAAGAGAAAATACGAAAAGAAAGTAATGAGGACAAAAAAACAACAGTGCTAAGCTAAGTGCCCATTTCATACAACAAGCAGTAAAAAGAATCTTGGGGTGTGTTTGATTGCAAGCATGGAATTTGCATGGAAGGAAAATAAATTTTAGGCAATTCAATTACCTATAATTTATTTACATGAAAATTATCAATTAAATATATTTGATTTATTTATTTTTCAATCTAAAAATTATTATACTTGTCCATTTTTTATTGGTAGATAGATGAGAAAGAGTGGGTAAATGAGAAAGAGAGAGTGAATTACCTAAAAAATAAAATCCTACTTACCTACTTTCTCTAAATAAAATATTTTCCTTGATTTTGAGGAAAATATTGTTGCGTGACCAAATGTATAAAAATGTTTTTCATTAAAAAAATGTCAATCATGTTGTAAAAAGAAAGTTTATTGGGGCTTAGAGATGAATCACAGTTATACCCTTGCAGCCCTATAAATAATTTCTTTTGTATCCCTAATTCTACCCTATAAATACAGGGCTTTGATTTATAATAAAATACACACAAGTCTATTGACTTCTCTTTGTTCTCTTCTTTTTTCTTCACTTTTATAGCACGTTATCATCATGAAATCTTAATTCTTCAAAATCTAGTGAAGGTAGTAATTTTTTTAAAAAAATAATCATCTATTACATGTATCAAAATCAATTTGGTGAGATGCAATTTTTTTTTTTTACATGTGCATTATACACAGTAATTTGTATGTATCATTAGACATGAATTTTGTACCTTTTTTTTATTGTCCCTGAATCTTTTCCTCGAATCTTTACAATTTTCAATGCATAGTCAATTCATACATAATCATTACATTTTATTTTTGTCATATAATCCATGGTTATATAAATAACCAATTGTCTTCTGTCCAACGATCATATTGGACATATTCATGTGCAGTCATAATGTTTTGAATTCAACTCACTGTAAATGGTTTGAAGTTTTTTTTTTTTTTTTTACTGTACATTAGAAGATTTTTTTGGCATTACCTGTGTGTTGAAGATTTTTTCTTAATAATGCGTAATTAAAATTTTCATAACATGTTTGTATGGTAATGATTTACTCTTTACTAATTATTTATTCGCTACATGTCATTTGCAGTAATGATTACCTTAATTAATGATGAAAATTTTCAATTTCTTTTGTATGCATACTTAATTTTCTATTCTTGTATTTTTTTTTCCTAATTATTACGTTATAGTCATTGTCTATTATATTCACTGCATAATGATTTATTTTGCAAGTTTGTTGATTAATTTTTGTTTTACTTGATCAAATACTTTTAGATTTTTTCTCTAAACTTAAATTAATATTATATCATGTTGTTGCTCTTGAAGTAACACAACATTATAATTAATATTCTAGAAGAATATTAATTGAAGATATATTAAGTATAAATAATTTGTTGATGTTCTTAAAGTAGTACAATATTATAATTAATATTATTGAAGAACATTATTCGCTGCTGAAGAGTATAAATTATATTTTTCAATATTCTTGAAAAATATTGATATATTACTCTGGAAGACGTAATAATAAAATACAACGTGCTCCTAAAGTATCACATGTTTCGAAGAACATATTATTTTAGTGTTTATCTCTGAAAGAAAATACGTAATTTATGTTATGTTGATATTGACTATATGATTAATTATTATATGACATTTAATCATATTTCTCGAAATTAATTGTATTTTCTTTATTGTGTAGTTAATCAAATGAAAAAATCACAAAACTTGAGTTTACTATACTTGACATCTCTGGAAAAACTATCCATCATGGGTACTTGATGCTAACATCTATCTTGTCTCAAAAGATTTGGGAGAGACAATAAAAAAAGGATACAAAGAATCCCTGCAGGATCGTGCAAAAGCATTCATCTTCCTTCTTCATCATCTTCACGATGAACTGAAAATTGAATTCCTCACTGAAAAAGATCCACAGGTTCTTTGAAAAAAAATTAACTGAGAGATTTTATCATCAGACGACTATAGTCCTTCCTAAAGCCTGCTATGAGGGGATGCATCTTCGTTTGCAAGACTTCAAAACTGTTAGTGCGTACAATTCTGAACTGTTTAGATTATGTTTAAAATTGACATTGGTGGAGAAAAGATCACTGATGAAGACATGTTGGAAAAACAAAATATCCACCTTTCACGCCTCGAATGTACTCCTGCAACAACAATATCGCGAGCGTGGTTTCAAAAAGTACTCAGAACTTATATCTTGTCTGCTTGTTGCTGAACAGAATAATGAATTGCTGATGAAAAATCACGAGTTACGCTCAACTGGTTCTGCATCATTGACTGAAGCAAATGGTACTGCATTGCCTGAAGCAAATGCAATATCAAGACAAGCACGTGAACGTGGGCATGGACGCAGTCGTCGGGGAACAAACCATGGACAAAATAATCAACAAAATTATTAACAATAAGGTTACGATTTCAAAAGGTACAAAACAAACGAAAATAGCACATCCAAAAAAGTACACGAAGAAAGTTGCTTTAGATGTAGAATGAAAAAGCATTGGACACGTACCTGTCGTACGACAAAATATCTTGTGGATCTCTATCAAAAATCAATCAAGGGAAAGGGAAAAGTGGGGACAAATTACTGACTATGATAGCCCAATTGATGTGATCCATTTCAATGTCTCCGATTTTTTTACCGATTCAAATGAAAATATTGATAATTTGATTGGTGATGGTATGATGGAAAATATAGATTAGTTTATTATTTTTTTATGTTTCTAGTATTTCTCTTTATTTCATAAATTTAGTTGGAATATGTTTTTACTTTTCGCAAAAATTTTGAACTTTATTATGTATCGTTAATTTCATAGTATTAATTATGTTTACCCTTTTAAATTTAAATTCAAGTTTTTTTAAAATATATTTATTTTGTTATATTGATAGATTCATGATAGATTGTCAAGACAGCTGCTTGATTGATAGTGCAGCTACACATACTATTCTTCAAGATAAAATTTTTTTTTTTGGATTTAACATTAAAAGAGAATAATGTCAATACAATATCAGACGCATCGAATATCGTTGAAAACTTTGGAAGAGCTTGTATTATTTTACTAAATAATACAAAATTATATATATTGACAATACACTTTATTCTAGCAAATCCAGGAGAAATTTTCTAAGTTTTAAAGATATCCGTTGCTATGGATATCATATTGAGACGACACAAGAAAATAGTGTTGAATATCTTTACATAATTTCTTTCATATCTGGTCAAAAATAGATAAAAGAAAAATTTTATACACTCCCATCTGGCATGTATTATATATTTATAAAAATGGTTGAATCAAATAATGTCACGAACCAGAAGTTCGTTGATCCGAAAACTTTTATACTTTGGCATGATCGACTTGGACATTCAGGAGTTATAATGATACGTCGAATAATAAAAAACTCACGTGGACATCCTTTAAAGAATCAGAAGATTCTTTTACTTAATGATTATCCACGTGTAGTTTGTTCGTAAGGCAAGTTAGTCGTTAAACCTTCAACTACAAAGGTCAATATTGAATCTCCAACATTCTTGGAAAGAATTCATGGAGATATATGTGTGCCAATACACCCACCATGTGGATCATTTCATTATTTTATGGTATTAGTTGATTCTTCTACTAGATAGTCACATGTTTGTCTACTTTTCACTATGAATGTGGCTTTTTCTAAACTATTTGCTCAAATTATAAAATTATAAGCGCAATTTCCCGATTACTCAATTAAAATTATTCTCCTTGACAATGCTGCTGAATTTAGATCACAAGCATTCGATGATTACTGTATGTCAATCGGGATTGTAATTGAACATTTAGTTGTGCATGTCCACACACAAAATGGTTTGGCAGAGTCATTTATTAAACGTTTACAACTTATTGCTAGACCATTACTAATGAAAACAAAACTCTCAGCTTCTATTTGGAGTCATGTTATATTACATGTTGCATCATTGGTTCGTATTAGACCAACTGCCTATTATCAATATTCACCTTTGCAACTGGCATTTGGTCATGAACATGATATTTCTCACTTACGGATTTTTAGTTGTGCAGTTCAAATCCCTATTTCACCCCCACAATGTACTAAAATGGGTTCTCAATGAAGACCTGGGATTTATGTGGGTTTTGATTCACCATCAATTATTGGGTATCTTGAACCTTTAACGGGTGATTTATATACTGCACGTTTTGCAGACTGTCATTTTGATTAAATCACTTTTCCAACTTTGGGAGGGGAAAAACTACATCCAAAAAAATAAAGTAAAATTTTTTGGAATGAAACAACTCTATCTCATTTTGATCCGTGTAGTAATCAATGTGCGCAAAATGTTAAAAAATCATTCATTTGCAAAGAGTTGCAAATCAATTACCTGATGCATTTGTTGACACAAGAAAAGTGACAAAGTCATATATACCAGCAAAAAATATTTCAGCAAAAATTGATATCCCTATAGGACAATTTGCAGTAGCAAATTAATCTCAAATACGCCAGAAGCGTGATCGACTAGTTAATTCAAAAGACTCCGTACCTCGAAAAAGAAAAGTACAAGAGAAAAATCAACCAAAAATTTCAGAAAAAGTAACATTAGAAAAAATTGATCAATCAAATATTGAAGATGTGGTTTCTGAAGAATTACAAGTGTCCGAAAATAATGAGATTTCAATAAATTATTTGTTATCTCATAAATTATAGGAACAGGATAATGTTGTAACAGACAATAATTTCGGCTTTAATGTGGCTCTTAATATTATGTAGAATGAGGATCCTGAACCATAGTCAGGTAAAGACTGTCAAAATAAAAATGATTGACCAAAATAGAAAGAAGTCATGCAGTCGAATTGAATTATTTGGAGAAACGAAAAGTGTTTGGACATGTAATTCGAACACCTGAAAATATAATCTATGTTGGATACAAGCGGGTCTTTGTACGAAAGAAGAATGAAAATAATGAAATTATAAGGTACAAAACTTGACTAGTAGCTCAAAGTTTCTCACAAAAATCAGGAATTGATTATGACGAAACATATTTTTCCGTAATTGACACCATCACTTTTAGATTCTCAATTAGTTTGATAGTGTTACAAAAACTTAATATGCGCCTTATGGATGTAGTAACTGCATATTTGTATGGTTTACTTGATAATGACATATATATGAAAGTCCTTAAAGGACTTAAGGTGTCAAGAACAAACGATACATGCCTGAGTACCATATTCTTAATTAAATTGTAAATATCATTATATGGATTAAAACAATCCGAACGTATGTTATATAATCGTCTTAGCGAATATTTGTTGAATGAAGGTTATATAAATAACGATGTCTGCCCATGTGTTTTCTTAAAGAAAACAAATAGTGGATTTACAATTGTAATAATTTATGTTGATGATTTAAATTTAATTGGAACTCTCGAAGAGCTCAACAAAAAAGCTGATTATTTGAAAAATAAATTTGAGATGAAGGATTTGGGAAAAACTAAATTTTGTTTTAGATTGCAGATTGAGCATTTTGTAGATGGATTATTTGTTCACCAATCTACGTATACAAAAAAAGTTTTAAAACGTTTTTATATGGATAATGTACATTCATTGGCATAACTTATGGTTGTTCGATCACTTGATGTGAAAAAAGATAATTTTCGTCCACTTGAAGATAAAGAAAAAGTTCTTGGTCCTGTAGTGCAATTGGAACATTAACTTATTTTGCAAATTGCACTAGACCAGACATAGCTTTTTCTGTAGGGTACTATTGATTTGGGATTATTTTATTCTCAAAAGTCGGGATCTGCTTTAATGGGATATGCGGATGCAGGTTACCTTTCTGACCCACATAAAACTAAATCACAAACAGGTTATGTGTTTACACGTAGTGGAACTGCTATATCATGGAGATCTGTAAAGCAATCCTTGACAGCAACATCTTCAAATCATTCTGAAATTATTGCAATCCATAAAGTAGGTCGAAAATGTGTATAGTTGAGAAACATGATCCATTATATCCAAGTATCATGCGGGTTAACTTAAATAAATGATAGTCCAATAATTTTGTATGAAAATAATGCAGCTTATATTGCATAGCTCATAAGAAGTTATATCAAAGGTGACATGACGAAACATATTTCTCCAAAAAAAATTCATACACACGTGCTTCAAAAGAATGGTGACATCGATATTCAACAAATTCGCTCAAGTGACAATGTGACCGATTTATTCACAAAAACACTGCCAACATCTACATTCAAAAAATTAGTTCATGAGATTGGAATGCGTCGACTCAAAAATTTTCAGCGATCAATATCATGGGGAGTAACTGTACTCTTTTTCTTTCGTTTAAGTTTTGTCCACCTGGGTTTTCCTATCAAGGTTTTAATGAGACAGCATTTATTTTTAGTACTCTAAAATAACTGTACTTTTTTTCTTTTGTTTTGATTTTTTTTCCATTGAGTTTTTATCAAACAAAGTTTTAATAAGACAGATATTTTGTAATGTGTCATTCAAGAAAGAGTGTTGTAAAAAGAAAATTTATTAAGGTTTAGAGATGAATAAAAATTATACCTTTGTACTTTGTAGTCCTAGAAATAATTAATATTGTATCCCTAATTATACCCTATAAATACAGAACTTTAATTTATAATAAAATACATATAAGTCTATTGACTTTTATCTGTTCTTTTCTTTTATAACAAATCAAATAATATGAATGTAGAAATTTAGGTAAAAATATTGCTAATCAGTACACGCAAAAAGTTTGTCTTTGTTGTGTTCGAGGTTTTGCCCATGTAAATCAGCGACTGGCATCAAAGTTCCATCATTCACACTCAAAGAAGGTTTTCATCACTGCGACTACGAAAAAAAATCGAAAATGGCAGGAAGACTTAGCCATGTGGCATCACGAATCATGGGCGGGAGCGGTATCGCTGCCCGCTCTGTCGCCACCTCTCTCCGCCAACGCTCCGGCATGGGCCTACCCGTCGGCAAACACATCGTTCCCGACAAACCCGTATCATTCTCTCCCTACCCCTGCCCCAAAATTATTTCTATATATATAACCTGTTAATTGAACTTTAATTTTATTTTTGAAGATTAAAACCAAATGGGAAGAACCCTATTTTTCTAAAAATTTATTACTGTTGTATTACAGCTTCCTGTGAATGATGAGCTTGTTTGGGATAATGGGACTGCATTTCCAGAGCCTTGTATAGATCGTATTGCTGATACTGTTGGGAAGGTCAGATTTCACGTGCTCTTACAATTTCTGCTTTTCTGTACTTGTGCGTTTGTAAAATAAATCGAGGGTTTTTTGTTGAACTATTAGTAACTGTAATTTACTTGTGTAAATAGTATGAAGCATTGGCTTGGTTGTGTGGAGGGTTGGGATTTTTTGCATCACTTGGGCTCTTAGCTGTGTGGAATGACAAGGCATCCAAAATCCCATTTGTAAGTCTCAAATGCTGATCCATATTTTAATTCTTGTTTCTACAGTGATTTGATTTTTATGACTTTAATGTTTACGTTAACACCCTGGCATACTTAGAGAATGTTGAGATCTTTTATTGGAAATTGAGTTTTTTTATGAATGAAATGTTTTGAGTTTGAATTGATGTTAGTATCAAAGAAATAGGACTATATGTAGTTTTCTGTCATATCAAAGAACTACATATGATTTAGTGACACTTGGTATTAAAGATTCTAATCTAGTGTTTTAAGGACAAACCTGCAAAAAGAAAGTATTTTTTATGGGGTTATATTGCCTTTCCATATTGACACACATAGTAGCAATTTAACACTTTATGAAGCTGATGTAGATCCGAACGAATATTGATCACCAGATATTATGGTGAACTTGAAATTGGCATGATTTGAATTGCTGGTGATTGTCTGACATCTAGAATTTAAAGTTGGAAGCGCTGTGCATTTCAGAATACAAAATATGTACCAGAGATAAAGGAATGAAAATTTCTAAAATAACAATTTTGATCACCTCACTCTTTTCTGGGTTTTGCATATTCTTGATATATATATATACACCCTTTGCCATGCTAATGTCAATATCTGTTTCTTATGTTCAGTAATCCATCTTTCAAATTTTAATCTTTGTTCAATTAATTTTAATGGAATTCATAAAATATTGTTTATGTATTTTGTTTAAAGCTAATCAAACACAGGGGAAATATGTTTTGGTTTTAAGAGATGTAAGTTTCATTGCTGCTATGTATGTTCTGAAAGTATAGACTAAAAATTTTTCTCTTGGCTGTGTATAGCGGTTGAATATTTCATTACATACTTGTCCTAATAGTTTAGCACCAGAGAAAAAGATACTGTTTGTTTCTTTTTATTTTTCTTTTGAAAATTTGTAGTATCATGGTCACAACCATTGAATGTTCTTAAACAATCTGAAGCCTTATCAAAGGACAACGATACCATTGGGGAAGATGTTGACTTTTTGAGGGATGACATAAATTTTTTATCACAACCGTGGAGAGCATGAAAATTGCTGTTATAGAACAGAAAGCAACATTAATAGCCACTAACTGTTATTTGCAGTGAATTTGGGGCTGGTTTAAATGAGTTCTTTTTAACCATTTCATTTGATCTGGAGCTGCCTCTACTAAAAGGTCCGAGGAAATCAGATTATCTGCAGAGACCTAATGCCATGTTTGTTCTGGTCCATTTCTCATTAATGTGAGACTGCATCACTTCATGAAATTAGAATATTTTTAGGTCAGGAAGAGCCCAATTATTTAAGACGCCTTTTCCTTAATTTATCTCAAATGGTTCACTGTCACTGGGTGCCATATAGCCTTGTTTCATACTTTATCTATTCTAGTTTTCACACTTAACATTCTCACTTTTACTTATGTTTGTCTTATAGATAATTTGCTCTTTAATGACCTAACGCTCAATATCACTAAGTAAACTTGGTCTAATGGTTGTCATGTAGAATATTTTAACTCGGTATATCTTAATCAACAGGCTGATCTGATTTGAAAACACAATTCGAAATTAATAGACGCTGCCAAACTGCCTCATTAGTCATATTGATGAAGTGTTTGAGACTAACAATTCTTATAGCCTAACCATATCAACTAAATCTTATATAACATCCACTTCCTATTTCCCATGGAAAAGATACATTCAGGTCTGCTCAACAAGTAATTGTGCGAACACAAAACTGTAGTTTGCAGTTGTTCCTATCCAGAATTTGATTCGTCAATGGAGCTAAAATGAACTTATTGTAACAGACTGAATGTCAACACAATATGAGTCTTTTCATTATGAACATGATTATCAAAGATTATAGCAAAAGATATCAATTAATGGTTCCTATTTTTTTTGGAATAGTGATGTAGAATTGCTTCTCAATTGGATGTGCAGCTTAGTGGTATAGGTTGAATGAGGCTAGAAAGATCTATTTTAAATATATCTAATAGCTCATCCTAGACTGAAGTGGAAAGATATGGATTTAAAGCACATCGTGATGCAAGCTTATAGTAATGGAAAATTCTCTAGTACCACTCCTGCTAGATCACTATTGTAACTGCTCCCTCTTACATTTTTGTTGATACCCTCACCATGAAAGTATTGAATGCAGGTACTTAATTTATGAGCATGGCCCAGTAATACTCCAAATTTAGAGTTGGCACATGAACATTGCTAGCTATATGACAACTTTAATATACGAGAAGTAGAAAGTAGTAGTTTTGTTTGTCATGCATTAGCATGTGGCTTCTTGGTCCTAACTGAGATTGTATATATATCCTCCAATTTTCCTGGCCAAGATTATAGATTATGATTTTAAGAAAAGAAATCATGTGAATTCTAACTTCTCACGTTCTAATTTTAACCATACTTCAAATCCAATTTATGGAAGAATATTCTCGATCTTAGTTAATTTGTGATTCTCTGTTTGGTTTATTGGCCCATTTCCTCGTACAGAGTTAATGCCTTGGGTGTCAATCTGCATTTTGTTTGTTATTCAATATTTTTCTTGACTTTAGCAATTATAATATGCTTGATATACTGTTTCTGTTTGATGGCATTGTTTGTTAAAGAAAGAATCCAATCACTTCAGCTGGCTTGAAATGTAGAACATAGCCATAGCTGGGGTTTACTTGAATCTGTAGTACTTTATATATGTTATTCTTTCCCCAAACACACTTTCTATCACACAATTCATGGGACCCGCAACTTTTATAACTTTTCAGCCCCACATTTCAACAATAATAATTATTATATATTTTTTCCCCCAAAATCAACTAAAAATCTTATTTTTTAGCAAAACCAAACAGGTGATAAATTTTACATGAGCGATATTAGATTAATTATGCTTTATGATACTCAGTTTTTTGCCTTTTAAGGGAAAAAATTTCCATAAGATGAAAGCAATAGAGATAAAGATGTTAAGATAGGTGTGCGGCCATACTAGAATGGATAAGATAAAAAGGAAATGAGGATAGCTGACAACCAATGGACGTATCACCAATTTGCAGTAAGCTAATGGAAGAACAACTTAGGAGGTTGGGGCATGTACTGCATAGACCTGAAGAAATTCATATTCACAAACGTGTTGTTATCCAAGCACATCAAGTTAGAAGAAAGAAAGACTAAAATCAACATTGCTTGATGTGGTTGTGAAGGAGCATTGGATGTTCCATTAGATGTCATGATATATCAAGCATAGTGACGAAAAAAATCCATTTAGTTGACCTGTAAAAAAAATCCATGTAGTTGACTTCAATTTTAATGTGATGTTGATAACTCAACAATGGAACTACCACTAAGTGTTGAATTTGGTTGCAATATCTACAAGGCAGCTTGCGAAAAAAATGAAGTGAAAGATATATTTTGATGAATTATTTTACTGTACATCATCTTCCGAGCTGGTGCGTTCACAGGTTGCAGCAACCGTCAATGTTCACCTCTTAAGCCTTACGGTCCAACTTTTTCATAAAAATCGTATTTGTTGAATCATTTATGCATTATTTTAAAGTATTTTTACCAATTATATGCTTCTATCTGATGCTATTTCTCTTTTTTTCTCTTACCAGACACCCAAGCTCTGCCCATATGACAACCTAAGAGTAGAGCTTGGTGGAGAACCCTAGGTTTCTTGTGCAGATGGCGGCTCATGGATGTCTCTGTGTACCTGTTTACCTTTAAAGTCCTCAACCATAGGAAATAATTGAGAATGTATCGACATTCTTAACTTATGGCTAGACAATCTTCTTCCAAGCAAATGAATCTGTTTTTGTTGTACTTTTTTTCTTTTTATTATTATTATTATTATTATTTTTTCCGACTTCAATGGTGCAAGTTATAGCTCGTGTTGCCTTGTTCTATAATGCATTGAAATTTAATCAACCTTTACTTATTTATTTCTTGGCGAAGCTTGAAGTCTTGGACGAGTCTGTAGATCGAATGGTGTGATGAAAAGGATTTATGTGTGATAGAATTCTGCTTACATTCTCTATATAAGTTTTTATTGGAGTATTGAAGGCTGATGTTTTCATGCTGAATGGTAACGAGTAGATTTCCGTAGCTGTGATCTGAATAAAAAGCTGGCCCGTATATTCTTGTGCAATTTAGTTTTGTTTGACGGCTTTAATTTTGGGAAAATAATGTTTTGAATAATGATTTTTAGGAGAATATATGGTTAAAAAGTAGGAAATTTTTTTTGATATCCGTGCAAAATATTTTCTTGAATGTGAGGTTAAATATAAGTATGTAAAAAGAAGAGTTTTCAAGTGATGGTTGTCAAACAATATTTTAGAAACATTTTTTTAATAAAATAATTTTGTATGTATTTCATAACTTTATTTTACTTTATAACCATAAATTCACCCCAAAAAATCATCTTTTACAAAATCTTTTCTAAAAAATTTGGCTCAAACGTGCCTTAAATTTTTATTGGCTTCGGTAGAGTTACTCGCATACGCGTGAAGCAATTATTCTTAATAAAAATTTAGTTTCAAATAATCTCGGAAATAAAATGTTACTTCGGTTAAACAAACATGCTTAGAAATGGCAGGCCCATGAACTGAGTATCTAATCATTTTTGGGAAAAATTACATAGAAATCTACCATTAAAGATTAATTTTCAGAAAATAGGGGGATTAAATTTTATTTCACAAATCATGTGGTGATTAATTTTTAATAATTATAATTAATAAAAAATTAATTAAATCTTATCTACATATTCACCTTACCCGAACCCCCACCCAATACACTTACCCCGCATCATTCCTTTCAAAACTCCTAAAAAAAAATTTCTCTTACTACTCTCTCTCTCTCTCACACACACATTAATCTCTTCCCACCCACTCAACCCTACCTCAACAATCATCCTCTATGTTTTCGGCGACTATCCATCTCGGCAGTGTTGTGAGGCTGCTGACGGTGAATTTGACAACTCAGCAGTGCATGACAAGGCACCAATGATTTGTGTTGATGGAGAGAGGTGGCGGTGTCAAATGAGTGCTCACTTTGGACTGGGCTTTTTCGACGTACTAGAATGTGGGGCTGGAGGTTCTGAAAGCTTGGGACAGGGCGAGGTATGTTCGAACATTGTAGTGTTTTGACGATGGCATTGTGGATTTTCTGATCATTGGTGCCTAAGATCTGTGTTTAACACTGTGATTTGAAACCAAAAAATGTACTACTGGATGAGAATGGAATTCTAACAGCGTCAAATTTTAGATTAGTGCACTGACTGCAACGATGAATAGTGGGTTAAGAAGATTGTTGTGTATCATAGCATTTTGTTATGTTGAAGGGTGAACGAAAGATGTATTTGAACGTTTTAGGATGAACCAAGCGAATTTTTTTGATCTGGCTACAACGATGAAGTGTGGGTAGTTTTTTATTAGTTCTGTTTGAGTTGAAGGTGGTAGTGGTGGTGCATTGGAGGTGATGGTGGTAGATTGTGACATTAGTCTAAGGTGTGTGCAGATTTATTTGTGGTGACCCCATGTAACCAAGTATGTGTTTGTTGTGACTATTATTGATCAATTTTTTTGTTGATTGTGACAGGTTGTGACTTGGTTATGGTTAAGAATGACCTTGTCATAGATAGCCATACTGAATGCAAATTTAGTCACAGTTAACCACATCAAAGACAAATTTGATCACAGTTAATCACAGATAATATAGGTTAGTGAATTTGTTACATACAGTTACAAATTAGAGGCTCACATACAATCACAGTGATAACAAGTTTGATAACAAATAGTCACATAGACACACATGCATAGTCACTAACAATAAATTTCCTCACAGATAATTTTTTGGAGATTTATCTACAATCAAGAATAGAGAGAGAAACTGTTTTCAGTTTTTGGAGATTTTTCTATCGCTGGAGTCGAAATAGTCGCTGAAGTCAACGGCCATCTCCGATAGAGAGGTGGAGGGAAGATGGTGTAGTGTTGTGAGGTGGCATGGGGTGAAAATAATTAATGTATATTAAATTATAATTTAATATTTAATAAATTTATTTACCACCTGATTTTTTAAATATTTTAGTGAGTTTGTTATTTATGAAATGTAATCTTTAGAACAATGATTTATGTATTGATCCCTTATTTTTGGCTAAACATATGATATTAACTATATAATATTCATTATTGTTGTTACTATAATAGTGTTCAATAGAGAATCATGCTACATATACAATCTAATTTGATAATTTTCATTGACAATTGAAACTTGACAACATACATTCATTCATTTCAAAAAATTGTTTTTTTAAATTCAGATCTTGACAACATCAACATTGTCAATCATTATTGTCAAGCATGATTTTACAAATAAATTAATTCTTCAATAAACTCGTTGAATCCAAGAAAAATCACGTTGGATATTACTCTTTTGGTACTTTTAAATAAGAAAAAGTTACATTTTGGGGGGTTAGTAACAATCGAGTCTTCATGTCCAAATCATTAACTTAGATACTTTTCACTTTGGATTTGAACATATAACCTTTCTCTTAAAAGAGATTTAAGTCGAATCTTGGGGACGATAAAGAAATTCGTGAGAAATAAGATATGCTTAAATTATGATCATAAAGCGGATAGTATGTAAATTGATAACTGCTCAATAAACATTTATTTACTCATATAAACCTTTTAAGCTTAGCCATGGATGTTTTGATTTATCTTTTATTTCGCAACCATGTTTGCACGCTGTCGAGCTTCTAACATATACATACTTCGACAATGTGCATTCTACGAAATTAAATGAAAGTTGTAATTTTCATTTCCTTGAACATATAATAAGCAGAATATTTACCCTAAATTACCGGCTAACGAGCCGTAGGAGTGTGCCATGAAATTGTTCGATTGTGATTTTTCTTTTGACATTCGAGTTTTTCCTTTTGCACTAGACTACCGCACGTCTCAATTTTAGAGAAGTCAGTGTGTTTTCAGTGTCCAAGATGTGCACCCTAAGGAGCGTGTGTAAGTGCTCATGAACAAGATGAAAAAATTTCGAATAGAAATGATGTATATATAAGCGCATACTTGATGTGTAATATTAAATTTTTGAAATGAATTTGTATATACAAACAAAATATAGCTTATACTCATTTAATCAAAATATTTCTTATTTAAATATTAAGCAAACAAAATATAGAAAAAAAGAAAACAAAATATTGTTTTGCTTATTTAGTCAAAACATGGCTTATTTAAAAATTATATAAACAAGAATGATTAGCGTCACGGGTGTTCTACTGTAGATATTTCGTTGTCTGGGGCCTATATTTTATTGTTTTTGTACATAATTATCTTCTTAAATAAATACGACAAAATCTGAAATTGATTTACTTGATGACACTTTCTCGTCGACATTAACATTATTTAATCCCGCTAGAATTATCCTCAACATTTTACATTGGCCATACACGAATCCTTAATATCAAATCTTAACAAACTCAAATAACCAATTCGATATTGATAAAGATCAAAGTCAAGTGAATAGTCAAATTTCAAGATTAGTATTCTAACTAAAGTGAGCATTATATTGAATGATATCATGCTAACAACATGCTCGAATAATCATGCCAAAGCGGCCGAACTGTCCAATTTTATACCCCAATTTGGGCAACTTAAAATTTGATCAAGAGTTTAATTTCCAACAAACTTGAAATTGAGTCCTTATCAATTGAATAAATGTTAGTTTTGCAGAGTTGACATGAAAGGAAAAGAAATATGAAAAGTGGGGCATAAATAAAAAAGAATGTAATAGAAATTAAGGAAAATAGGGTAATTAGCATAAAACGTCCCCACCTTTAAAGTTTATTGTGAAAAACATCTCCACCTTTTATTTTTTGGTATTTTTGCCCACATTTCCACCTTCTTTGCGGGAAACGTCATTTTCACCATTTTAATGTAAAATGACCAAAATACCCTCCCAATTAAATAAAACAAAAAAAAAAGAAAAAAAAAAGAATAAATTACAATCTTACTCCTAATTATTTTAAAAAGTGTAAGTGAGTCCAAATAATTATTAAAATGTCTAATAGCACAAAACGTCCCTTCTTTTGCCTATAGTGTACAAAACATCTATACGTTTTAAATTGGTGAAAATGATGTTTTCCGCAATAAAACGTGAAAATAGAGATGAAAAAAATAAAATTGAAACGTAGGGACATTTTCCGTAGGAAGTGTCTAACGTGGGGATTTTTTTGTTATTAGGCCTTATTAAAATATTAAAAAAAAAAAAAAAAAAAAAAAAAAAAAAACCTCTCTCTCTCTCTCTTCTTCCCCAAATGGATCAGTTACCTTAGAAGCCAAAAAATTCCAGCAAACAACCACTCAAACTGCTGAACTACCGTACTACCGAAAAAGCACTCACTTCCCTCTACATATAACACCCAACATCCAACCTTGAAACATTCATGCCAATAGATTTGTACAGAATTGCAAGTCAAAATACCCAACTCACGAGTGCAAGTACCGATGACATCACCTGTTCCGGAGAGACCTATGTCATTTCCAACACACAAACCGACTATACTCACTAGGGCTCTTCTCTTCATAGTATTAAAATATCAATAGATGGTTCAGCGGTATGAGCGATGGTTGGTCAGAGTTTATTCATTTCTAACG
This sequence comes from Olea europaea var. sylvestris, assembly GCF_002742605.1. Classification (NCBI taxonomy): domain Eukaryota; kingdom Viridiplantae; phylum Streptophyta; class Magnoliopsida; order Lamiales; family Oleaceae; genus Olea; species Olea europaea. Next base: position 22,685 of record NW_019229720.1, read on the forward strand.
TGGCATCCCATTTGGAGAAGAAAAGAAGAGAGAAAGAGACCCTGCTACTAAGAAAGATGTGCAGTTCTTAAAATATCCTATATACGTAGGCGGGAAAAGGGGAAGGGGTCAGATTTATCCCGATGGATATGCAATGTCAAGCAGTTCCGCTTTCTCGGATATATAGTTTTTTTTGTTATTTTTAATATTTTCATAAGGCCTAATAGTAAAAAAATTCATACGTTTGACACTTCTTGCAGAAAACGTCCCTACGATTCAATTGTTTTAAGTTTTCATCCCTATTTGGCTATTTCCATGTTTCATTGTGGAAAACGTCATTTTCACTAATTTGAAACGTAGGAATATTTTTTATACTACAGGCCAAACGTAAGGATATTTTGTGCTATTAGGTTTTTTAATAATTATTTGGATTCACTTGCACTTTTTATAACATTTAGGAGTAAGATTGTAAATTATTATTTATTTTTATTTTTTAATTTAAATGAGAGGATATTTTGGTCATTTTATATTAAAAAAATGGTGAAAATGACGTTTTTCGCAAAAAAAAAAAAATGTGGAGATAAGGGCAAAAATGTCAAAAAATGAAAGGTGATGACGTTTTCCACAATAAACATTAAAGTTAGGAACGTTTTGTACTAATTACTCAAGAAATATATTTACAATTTTTCTCATCTTCTAAGTGTAGCTCACAACATAGAAGTTAGGGCCACTCATAGCAATATATATTTATATTCAGCACTGTTTGAAGCACAATCATTCTGACTTATTTACTTTAATCAACTGTAAACAATAGCCTTACAAAAAATGCCGAAATCGTGACAATTTTTTTTTTCACGTAAATAGAGATTTTGTTGCAAAAATTATTCCGCGATAGAAAAAATGTTTGTTGCAGGCAGTGTCGCACTATATGAGTCACATAATGTATTTTGTGACAATTTTCAATCAATTCATCATATTAACAAATTTGCAATATTATTTGTTCGATGCAAAAAAGTAAGAAATAGCAACAAGATATTTGTCACTATAATATCATCACAACACATACATGTCGTGAAAAATTAAAAGGACGACAAGTCAATTTGTCAAAATGATTATTCCAATAAAATTTTTGCGAGAAATATGTTTGTTACGAATACTATTTTAAAAGTATGGATTCTACTGTCATATAAATTGTTGCTTAACACCACTGATACTAAATATCATTATTTCTTTAAATATAGTGTGAAAAATCTTTTACAATTTTATTGATTACAACATTTCCTTAAATGATTTTCCTTGATTTGTTATGCCTTCATGATTTTCTCTAAATAAGAAAAAAAGAAATAGCAGGAAAAATTATACCTTCCAGCCCAATATTCTTTTATCGTTCTAGGTATTTCATCTAAGAGGTGAAGATTAGGCGTGGAACCTATGCCATTTTATTAAAATTCAATAAAATCAATATAGAGTCAATGATCATCAAGTACCAAAGCTCAATTTATTCAACTTAGAAGTACAATTAAATCTGTATAAAATAATAGTGTTGGGATTGAGAAAAATCATTATTTTAGAGAGATTATTAATTTATCGATAAATGAATAATTTATTAATTTATAGAGTATTTTATATCTTTATAACTTGTATATTTTACCATAATACATGTAAAAAAAAAATAATAATAATAATTGAACGTGATTAAATTCAAAATTTAATCTATAAGCACACAAAAAGCACACATGTATACTTTAAAAAGGAAACATTACGTACATACATTGGCTTCAAAATTCAATATCTTGGAGTTTAATTTGGATGCAAAGAAAAACAAAAGATTTTGATGCATTTTTTTTTTATTTTTTTAGAAAGAGGCTAAGTAAAAAAAAATTTGAGAAATTAAAAATTTGTTAATTTGTATTAGTATGAACTTTTATGAATTTAAGAAATTATTTTATATATGTGTTAGGCCTCAAAGGAACTAAAAAAAAAAAGTATTATCTTATGCATTCAACGGGGTTATTACTTGAGTAAACTGGTCGAAATTAGGATTGAAAAATTTTATTATTTAAGTAAGATTATTACTTTATCGAACATTTATTTATCGAGGTATTACTATATTATAAAACTAGCACATCTTGCATGATCTATCATGTGAATGGCGTACAAGAATATATCATTGAAAAATCCTTAATATGCCAAGACTGGACATTTGTGGCATTTTAGCATCTTTGCAGGTAAAATACAAGGAAAAGAACAATATATTCACATGATCATGTGCTTCATTAACGGGGCAAAACTTGGTTAAATAACCAGGCGGTGTCTTCTCTTTTTTCATAGAATTTAATTAAGTTAATCACAGCAAAACAGATTATTAACCTTAATTTAATTCTAATGGTTGTCAAGTGATTCTTCCCCCATATCTAGTTAAGGTTTTTTTGCTGATTATTATTTAGGTTTATGTTAAATAACAAGTTATTAATATTTTTTTCTTGAGCATCAAATGACAATAAGGTATGGTATCAGAGGAATCTATATATATAGCTAAGACTTACATGTCAGCATGTTATATAGGGGGAAAAAAGAAGAAGAAGAAGAAGAAGATATGAGCTCCGTAATCTTAAAGAGTGGAAGGCATAACAAGAAGTAAACACAGAAAAACCGGAAAATAAATCAATGAAACTAACAATAGTAGCTATTCCCGACCTAATAGCATCTCCAAGAGATTCTATTTTTCAAGAGAATATTTTGCAATTTAGAGGCATCTATAAATTTAGAGAGTGAATTTTTAAATATTTTAATAACTAATTTATCTTTAGCATTTAATTTTACTACTGTCAATATGTATTTATTATTTTCTCTCTCTTTTATTTTCACCAACTTACCTTCAAATTATTATATTATTTCCCTTAATTTTCTTTGCATATATTATTTAGTTAGGATTAATATATGGAGCATTAAACTTTAGAATAATTTGAATGCATTTAATTATAGAGAATGTGTTAATTTAATAAAATTGAATTTTCTTTCTATTTTTAAAGAGAGAAAAATGCTTGAGAGTATTGAGATACATGTGTAGCCACTTAGAGTGCTGTTCAAATATTATTGATACTAGATAACATTATTCTTTTCTTATTAATTCGTCTAATGCATTGTTTAGCAACAGAAATCCATATGACCAATTAACGGATCTAACGACATCGATCGATTCCGAATAATGCTATTTGAGCAACTGTTATTAAAAGTTTACACCTCGAAAATAGCTCTTGTAATTCTGGTTTGGGTTGGTCAATGTACTAGTCTTGTGGAATTTTTGCGATCACTTTATTTTCTTTAGTTAAGGTCCAAAGCCTATTCAAGTTCAACTTGATTTTACATTATCGTCCATTGAAATTGTTTGGCACACAATTCAATAGATAGATCATATAGGCCTTCCAAGTTTGCACTTAGATAATGCACATGTTCGAGCTCCATTCTATAAAATTTATTTTTCTAAAACTCATTTTCAACCATACAATCTTCTAATAATTAATTTTACACGTAAACACATTTTCCCCCTTTTTTAACTACACATTCTCTAAAAATAAAAAAATAAATAAAAAAATTACTTTTTACAAAATATATTTTAAAAAAATGAGGCTCAAGTAGGGGAACATGTACTTGGCTTACAAAAGAGCCCAACTTTGGTTACATTCAAAATTATGAATGTCCTTTTTGTGCCAAAGACAAATCATCATCGCCAATTTGTCCCAAAGATTTTTTGCGCTTTGGAAGTTAAGATATGCCGTCTCCATCTCCCAGTCCCCTTGGCTAAACTTTAATGCCCGTGTGGAGAAAATGTGTCATAGGTCAAACCTTGACCCAAATTCGACGCACCATTACACCATTATGTGGAAAACGATGTCGATTAATGAAAATAAATAATCGTAATAATAACCATTGCTGTCTTTCAATACCTTTTAAACATATTAAAATTGGAGTAACATTATCTATGATCGTCTAACTTTTAAATTCAGGAAAATCCTTAAAAGCTATAACCCACCACCTTTACCTTCTTTGAAATGGAAGAGATTAGAACAGAAATTATGAAAGATTTGTACATGAGAAGACACCAAAATTAAGAAGGCCAGGAAGAAATCTAAAATAAAATAGACTCTTCTTTATAAGAATTAAAAAATTTCAATTGTAACTGAATTGTAGGCTAAAGAGGATTACAATTATTGAATGGAACGTGATTATAAAATTGATTCAACAAAATATAATTATTGATCATGTAGAGTATGACAATTTTTAAACTATCTCAACTTTACATGTCATAAACAAAGAGACAGATTTAGGTAAGGAATAATCAGGAATGAAGCTTCTTTTTTTCTTCCACTTGCACATTAATATACATTACATTCAACAAATTCTGGAGTCACGGGCTGGATTGTGCTGCAAACAAAATTGCCAAAGAGATTCTTCCAAATTCTCATGGCCCATCAATAGACTTTTTGCAATCGACTTTATAAAATTTGATTGTAAATACAAATATAAATAATTAAGTTCACACCTCATCTATAATTTGAGCTTTGATGTGGGTTATCATTGTAGAAGCAATTAACTGTTTGAGTTCGAGTCTTGTCACCATTATTTTTTGAAAATTCGAAAAGTCCTTCGAATAAAAAATCCAAACTGAGGTGATACGTGAGATCCATCTTAAATTCATTTGATTTTTGATAGTTTAAACTTTTATATGCATGTGTGATTATTAGTTATCACACTAAGTTCATCTTTTATGTAAATTAAAATTATTTTATTTTATATTTTATAAATTTTGATAAAAAAATTTATAAAATATGTGGTTAAAAAGCTGTAGCTCGTGGGTTCCATGTAATAAGTGACTTAAATAAATGTTGATTTTAATATGAGATTTTAATCTATACTGCTAATGGATCTTAATTCTTAATTAAAGTCCCTGTTTCCATAATTTTGGTGAGTTCTGCAGGGTAGTTTTTGGTTGATTTTACTATGTTGTAGCTTTTGCGCTCTTTATTATTCTCATTCACATTCACATTCTGTTTATTACACAGATTCATCAATCTTCTTATGGGGTTCCAATGAGCTCTCTCTATTTAAAATTTAAACTAAAGATTGAATTTGACTTTTCAAATTTAAGGAGTCGAATTATCTCTCTATATTATACCTTTAGTCCCTGTTTGAATAGATTTAAATAAGATTTTAATCAAATTAAAGTCAAACAAACAATTTTATCCATATATTTCATGGTTCTCATAATTGTTCAAAAATATTTATCAAAATCTATTAAAAATCTAATTCTAATCCGCACCAAACAAGGGCTTAGTGCTTTCATACAATATTTTGCGACTTTCTATGCACTCCCTCGGTTTATAAAGAAACAAGCACGGACAGTAATTCATTAAAAGAGATGGAAGTAAGGTTAAAAAAAAAAATAATAATAATAAAAAAAGGAAAAATGGAGCTAATAATATTTATGTGAAATATAAAGAGTATTATTGGAGTTGTATAAAATGTTTTATTCTGTATTTTCAAAATTTCTTCAAGATGCTTTTTATATTAAAATAAGCTATTTAAAATGAAAAGTATTGCTCGAGATGATCTTGAAAGACTTTTCAGATAGATATATTTTAGCCATTTTCACTATTGTACCCGGGTTCTAAGTTTTCTATAATTGGCCAAATCCCTTTTTATTTACACATTTTGTAAAACTCATAAATACTACCAACTTATTCACCAATAATATCAATTTATATCGATTATAAACAACTCTCAAACATATTAGCCTCTATTTGACAATAAAATGTCGAGGTCGGCTCGGCGTCCTTCTCCTGCAGTTTCCCCTTTTATAGATTAAAAGCCAGCTTCTTACTGGCTTTCTTTGGCACTATACCAAATTGTCGAAAAAACCGGCTTCTTTCATTCTGTCTACTGAAACAGGATAATGTTTTTATTTTGTTTGTGTAAACTATATATACTATGAATTTTTGTTTGGGAATTTTTATTTTTATTTTTTTGTTTAATTTTTATGTAGACATTGTTTACGAGGGCTATAAAATTTCATCATCCTAGATGTGTATATAATTATGCATCAAGGATTCTAATAGAAATCAAAAGGCAGAAGGGGAATTCTATTAATAAATGCTTTTCGTAATAACATTAAGTTGCTATTTGGTTTTACTAAAAATCATTTTTTTCTCAAAATTTTGATAAAAGTTGATGAAATGTGTGGTAGAAAAGTGGATAAAAATTGTAGATTTTATGACAAAATTTAATAATTAATTTTGACTTAAATTTTTATAAACGTTATTATTTGAACAAAATAGGCGCTAGAATTCATTATATAATCCCAATCGAATAAGCTTGATATTATATTTGTGGAATTTTTAAACCCTCAAATCAGCCTTGAGAGACAGATTATGATTTCAGATTCTACAATATATTCTAGTTAACAAGATATTCGATAATAAACTGAAACATGGATACAATTTTGATAATTATAATATGAAAATACAAGCTAGTAAAAATGACGGCCTCGGGTATAGAACTACTTTCACACAAGAACAATCTTTTCTTTCTTATTTGCTCATAAGGGAAGGAGAAGTTTCCAAGCACAAGAATGCAATAATCTTAAAAGTACAAACTCACAAGAATGCAATGATCTTAACAATACAAATTCTTAGGACTGAAGACCGAAGATTATAAAACTTGGTTGCCTAGGCACATTTGAAGCCCGGTGGAACCTTCTTGGAGCAGACATTAAGAAGCAAGCTAAGGGAAAGAGGAACATTGAGGTTAATGCCCAAAACATTGGCTTTAATGGCAGTGCAAAGGCAGACCGCCGCCTCCAGGTCGACGAGGCCTTGGATAAGGGAGCAGCATGGAGTTTTTGGCGGTGTCCCAATGGTAACACCAAGCAATCCACCTAGAAGATTAGCGCATACCCCTAATTTTAAGGCATCCCTAGGGCAAGTGCCCCTTCCGGGGCTGGGGCTCGGCTTCGGGTTTGGTTTAGGCTTTGGTTTAGGACCCGGGCAAGTGCCACATGCGCTAGTAAGAGTGAAGAAGAGAAGATTTAGGACTAGAAAGAGGACAACTGATGTTTTACTATTGGAAGCCATTTCTCGAATACCCTAATTCTTGACTTCTTGTAGCTGCTGATTCTGTTAACCATTAAGGGATTTGGAATGGAGGATTTAGTTGCAAGCAATGGGTTTTTATAGGAAAGAAAAGGGTTAAATTTTCAAATTGATGTTAACATATATAATAAATTAGCTATGTGCGCCCTAAGGGTTTTAGCTGGAAAGAGGCAAACTTTTGGATGCATGTGAATTAAGATAAGCAAATTGCCATGTTCTTTGCCGACGTCTAAATCTGGATTTTCAAACATATCATATGTAATAAAGTAATAAACTATATATCATAATTATAATTATT
>NW_019229720.1:30191-34840 GCF_002742605.1 Olea europaea var. sylvestris
ATATATATATATATATATATATATATATTTATTTATTTTATTTTATTTTATTTTTTCCCTTCACAGTATGTGAACTAACGTCTATTCACGAATAGCTCGCAAAAGAAAGGGCAAAAAGATGGACAAAGTTCATGAATGTTACATTTATTCTTGCAATATTGGTTAACAGCTTATTAGGACCTTTTTGTCGTTAACATCATAGTATTTTTAAGTCATTTATATGCTTTGTTGAGACCAGAAATATTAGGTGTGGAATCAAATTTGTTTTTTCTAATTATTCTAAAAGCAAATGAAGATTGAGCGAATAGAGATTTATGTGGAAAAATGTGCTAAGAATTCGATTCCATCACTAGTATTGTTATAGTTCTTAACTTCCACCTTTTCAACTTAATTTACACACGTATTGACAATCGATAATCCTATAATTTATGTGGAAAAATGTGCTAAGAATTCGACTCCATCACTAGTATTGCTATAATTCTTAACTTCCACCTTTTAAACTCAATTTACGAGTGTATTAATAATCGATAATCCTATATTATTTACAAATATCTCCTGAGTAGATGTAAACATATTTCTACATACGATCTAAAATATCCTTATTGCGAATTCAAGTATATAAAAATGCATTGAATTACAAGATTATCTAAATAAATTGCAAAAGGCATAGACAATTATCCCTAACATCTATAGGACCTTATGTTGATTATCAAGTGTGAGCTAAATCTATTTTGAACCTCCCAAAAATAAAATAAGCAAAGTTAAATTCAAAGGTGATCGCTCATTCTAAAATTAATAGTTCGACCCTAAAATCACCTAGAGCGGGTGAATAAGTGAATAATGCGGGATTAAAATTACCAATTTAAAAGCAACAAGTCACCTCTTAATTGTTCTAAATGTTTAGTCAATCAAGTCAATTTTATCATATGTTGAATTGCCAGAATAATAAATAAAGCAGTAAATCACACAAGATTTGTTGATGGAGAAAATTCTTCATAGGATTAAAAATTTCTGGACTAAGTCAATGACTTCCACTATAGACAATAAAAACTTACAATATGATCCAGCCTAAAAATTCCACTAGACTCGCTGATTTAATTCTTACAATCTCCAAGACCCACTAGAATGTGTTTCACTCAAATCTGCTCCCAATCTTTGAAAAGTATCTATCTTCTATGAATCACCAACAACACTTTGTTCTTGTGTTATTCCTGTGCTTTTGGTCCAACACCTCTCAATCTTAAACAACCTCTGAAATCTATTGAAAAAAGTGCCTTCCTAAATATATTTAAGAAGTGGGTGTTTTAAATTATATGATTTTGATGTTTTTTTCAACTTGTAGTTGATTGATCTCAAGATGTAGAATTTCTGATCTTCAAAGAATGTTATAAAGGTAGAAAATAATGATTAATCACAATTTTCACGAAGTGAGGCTTGTGTATTTATAGTAGAGGTATTAGTGTTAGAATTAGATTGTGACTCTGAATTTCGAAGTTTATGACTAAAATTCATATTCCAAACTAAAAGATCTAGAAATCAATATATGAACTTTAGCCACAAAATTCTATCTTTAATTTCAATGGTTTAACATGGAGTCAGTTCTGATACTACTTGCTGAATTTTTATGAAAATTTAGACTTTATAAAACTAGAAATTTTAGAACTTGAAAAAACCTAAATTTCTTTATTTTCAAGATCGTTGATGTTAAATTACCAAGAAAAATTATAAAGTGAGGAGCATACCTTAATTCATTGGAAATGATTCTTAATTACTAGATCTTGATTTCGAATCTTAAATCCTGAATATTGCCTCTTTTGATTCATGCGTTCTTAATATTGATTTTGGCCTCTTGATCCATAATCTTGATTCTTGATATTGGATTCTTGAATTCTTCAATCTTTTTTTTGATTGCGAGTTTTAAATCTTCCTCTTCAATATACTTTATCTAGTATTTATGTATTGATGGGATGATACAGAGAATGAGAAATCGCATATGAATTAGGGACCATAACCCTATATATAGTTTTCATATGTATTTCGCCCATTACGAAATACAATTTTAAAGGAATCTAGTCTCTACGCATATAATCTGGTCTATTCTTTATTTAGATGCTCTAAACCCAATTACTTAATTTTTTTATTAGATCACTTTAATTTTAGGTTTGCCCGCATGGCAAATAAATAATTTCCCAACAATTTTGGCATATTTTAGGCATGAATTGAGAAGCAGGGGATTATACACACACACACACAAGGTCTCTCTGACATTCTGGGAGACAAGGACAAAAAATAGATATACATTCAATTAAAATCTAGGGTTTGAGAGGAGAAGAGGAAGAAGAAGAATAGACGTGAATGATTTCCAAGTTCAAGCCTGAATATTCAAGATCATTTATTCTGTTTCTTCAATTTTTCCAATCTGGGTGATGTCATTCAAATCTTATATGCACTTTTGTATTCCAACATGAGTAACTAAGTTCCTAATGCTAGGATGTACCCGTACTTTGAAGCTCTAATTTAAATATTTTGTTTTTGACTTGAGTATTGAGTTGTGATTGATTATTTGTTTTTGAATTTCTTCATTTCATTTTATCTAGCCAAGAATAGGAGTGAATTAGGAACCATACTGATACGAGAGGTGAAAGATATATTCTAGCTCAAATAATAAATAATATAGATTTCAAATGATGATAGGGATATATCAATGGGATGTTTGGTTTCGAAAATATTACTAGTAAAATTGAACCTATTTCTACATACGAACTTCGTATATCGATACGATAGTTATAGCTTTTTGCATATTAGTAACTTTCATAGAAATATACGAAATACATGAGTAAAAATATGTTCAATTCTACAAGCGAGACATTTCTGAAATTTAGTCAACCCAAATTAAATTGCACATTACGTGAATATTTGTGGATTATCACCTAATAATTTCAGACTTAAAGCACTTATGATTTTTGGTTAGTTATTGTTGTAATTACAAATACAAATACACATGGCATATCATCATTCATTTTCGAAAATCCGACATTTAAGTTCTTTGAAAAAAAAAAATTAAATTGCACATTACGTGAATATTTGTGGATTATCACCTAATAATTTCAGACTTAAAGCACTTATGATTTTTGGTTAGTTATTGTTGTAATTACAAATACAAATACACATGGCAAATCATCATTCATTTTCGAAAATCCGACATTTAAGTTCTTTGAAAAAAAAATAAATAAATTAACTAAGGTGATTCATGAGATACTTGTTAAATTATCTTTGATAGTTAAACTTCTATATGCGTAGGTGATTTATTAGTTATTATTCTAAAATAGTAAATTCTATAACATCTGCCCACGGATCCTTATGAGACTAATTCCTGTTTCCTTACTGGTCAGTTATGCTCGTAATTTTATTTTATTTTATTTTATTTTTTTGGTTTTTGGTCGGTTTTACTAAACTAGAGCATTTCTAATATGCTTTTTGTTACTTTCATTTTCATTCTCTTTATTATAGAAATTCATCAATCTTCTTTTTATACCGTTCCAACAAGCTATCAATGTTTAAAATTTAAAATGAGTGAACTTGACTTTCCAAAATATTCAAATTCTCTCTTTATATGGCCATTGTTTGGTGTAGATTAAAATCGAATGTCTAGTAAATTTTGAAAAAAATTAAAGAAACTCATGATTGAAAAGTTGTGTATTCGATAAAATGTGTTGTTAAAATTAATTATTGATTGACTTAAAATTTTAATTCAAACCAAAGAGGGCATAATTCAAACCAAACTAATGCTTTCACACAATATTTTGCAACTTTCTATTCACTACCTTAGTTTATAAAGAAACAAGCACGAAAAATAATTAGTTAAAAGAGTCGGAAGTAAATAAAATAAAATTAAAAATTGAGAAAAGCGCGGACTTGGATTCCTTCTCTTGCTGATTTCTCTCCCTCTACTAAAGATTTCCCATCAGTGAAGAACCAGGAGTTTAGATTGGTTTCAAAGCCGGCATTTGTTTTTTTTTTTTTTTGGATTTCTATGTAGACACTGTATACGAGGACTATAAAATTTCATCATGCTGCATGTATATATATTTGTCCAACAAGAATTCTAAAAGAAATTAGAATGGCAAGAGCCCCAGCGGTACGTGGAATTTTATAATTGAGAAAATTTTAACCCCTATCAAATAAGCTTGGGAGAGATATATTATGATTTTAGATTCCAATCATTCGAAAATTAAATTAAACATGGATACAATTTGGATAAGTATTATATGAAAATACAAGCCAAGAGCAAGCGGCCCTCAGTCAAAATGACAGCCTCTGAAGATATCATTTGCTAATAAGGGAACCATAAGATACCAAAGTACAAGAATGCAATAATATTAAAAGAACAAACTCATAGGACTGACGGAAGAGGCAAAAGCTGTTAAATGTGGCATTAATTTGTAATCTTGGGAAATAAATAAGGTTACATGCACTTGAAGAAAATGTATCAGGAAAATACATGATGCACTTGAAGAAAATGTATCAGGAAAATACATGATGCACTTGAAGAAAATGTATCAGGAAAATACATGATGCACTTGAAGAAAATGTATCAGGAAAATACATGATGCACTTGAAGAAAATGTATCAGGAAAATACATGATGCA
>NW_019229720.1:38594-50721 GCF_002742605.1 Olea europaea var. sylvestris
AGGCCTTGGATAAGGGAGCAGCATGGAGTTTTTGGTGGTGTCCCAATGGTAACACCAAGCAATCCACCTAGAAGATTAGCGCATACCCCTAATTTTAAGGCATCCCTAGGGCAAGTGCCCCTTCCGGGGCTGGGGCTCGGCTTCGGGTTTGGTTTAGGCTTTGGTTGGCAAGTGCCACATGCACTAGTAAGAGTGAAGAAGAGAATATTTAGGACTAGAAAGAGGACAACTGATGTTTTACTATCGGAAGCCATTTCTCGAATACCCTAAATCTTGACAACTTGTAGCTGCTGATTCTGTTAACTATTAAGGAATTTGGAATGCATGATTTAGTTGCATGCAATGGGTTTTTATAGGAAAGAAAAGGGTTAAGTTTTCAAATTGATGTTAACATACATAATAAAGTAGCTATGTGCGCCCTAAGGATTTTAGCTGGAAAGAGGCAAACTTTTGGATGCATGTGAATTAAGATAAGCAAATTGCCATGTTCTTTGCCGACGTCTAAATCTGGATTTTCGAACATATCATGTGTAATAAAGTAATAAATTATATATCATAATTATAATTATTTGATTTATTTAGCCCAGAATTTTTACTTAAAACTTTTTCCCATAATGAGTCAATGAATTGTTGATTGCATTATTGATTATAAAGGAAAAAAAAGAAAAAAAAAAAAAAGGAATTTCCTCCGCATACTGTGGTGGACAAGAGGACTTGAAAGTTGAAGCCCATGTTAATTTATATATATAAAAAAAACAACTCCACAGTAAGTGAACTAACGTTGATACATGAATAGCTCGTTAAAGAAAGGGCAAGATGGAGAAAGTTCAAGAATGTTACATTTATTGTGGAAACAATTTTTTTTTTTCCTAATTATTCGAAAAGCAAATGAAGATTGAGTGAAAAGAGATTTATGTGGAAAAATATGCTAAGAATTCCACTCCATCACTAGTATTGCTATAATGCTTAACTTCCACCTTTTTAACTCAATTTAAACATGTATTGACAATCGATAATCCTATATTATTTACAAATATTTCTTGAGTATATTTAAACATATTTCTACATACAATCGAAAATATCCTTATTGCGAATTCAAGTATATAAAAATGCATTTAGTTACGAGCTATCTAAGTAGATTGTAGAAGGCATAGACAGTTATCCCTAACATCTGTAGGACCTTATGTTGATTATCAAGTGTGAGCTAAATCTATTTTGAACCTCCAAAAATAAAATAAGCAAAGTATACATTTAAAGGTGATCGTTCATTCTAAAATTAATAATTCGACTCTAAAATCACCTAGAGGCAGATGAATAGGCGAATAACACGGAATTAAAATTACCAATTTAAAAGCAACAAGTCACCTCTTAATTGTTCTAGATATTTAGTCAATCAAGTCAATTTTATCCTACATTGAATTGCCACAATAATAAATAAAGCAGTAAATCACACAAGATTTGTTGATGTAAAAAATCCTTTATACGATTAAAAACTCCTCGACCAAGCTAGTGGTTTTCACTATAAATAATAATAACTTATAATATGATCCAACCTAGAAAATCCTCTAGACTCATTGATCTAATTCCTGCAATCTCTAAAACCCTCTAGAACGTGTTTCACTCACAATTGCTCCCAATCTTCTGAAATTGTCTATTTTCCATGAATCACCAAGAACATCTTGTTTTTGTACTCTTTCTATATTTTTGGTCCAAAATCTCCCAATCTTTAGCAACCTCTGAAATCTATTGAGAAAATGCCTTCCTGAATATATATAGGTAGTGGATACTTCGGATTATATGATTTTGATATTTTTTCCAACTTGTGGTTGATTGATCTCAAGATGTAGAATTCTTGTTTGATCTTCAAAGAATGTTGTGAAGGGAGAAAATAATGATCAACAACCATTTTCACGAAGACTTGTTTATATATAGTAGAGAGTTATTGGTGTTAAAATTAGATTGTGACTCGAATTTTAATGAGTATTTTGATTGAAAATATTGTTAGAATAGTATTGAGAGTTGGTAGTAGACTTGAAGAAGTTCAAGAAGGATAATGAGAATGATTCACCCTTTTGGAAGTTTTTTGACTTTTATTTCATCCCAAATATTTCATTATCGATTTTATCCATTGTATTGGAACTTAACTTTATATTAAACACTTCATGTATTAATTCATCTAGTATTTAGGGGTTTTCCATTTAGAAATATGTGGTGTATAACACATATTAGAACTGACCAATTATCCAATAAGTTATTGGTCCAAAGAGATTCTTTATGACTCCTTACGATTGATTATAGTGCATTCTCCTTCCATGCTCGTGGTTTTCTTGAATTTGGGTTTCCACGTAAATCTAGTTTTCCTTGTGATCCATTATTTTCATAGTTGGCTGAATTCTTAGCAAGTGATATCAGAGATGTCTGCTATCAATAAAGTGGTTCCAGATTTGATCCATATTATAACAATTGGGGTTTTATAGGATAATGTTGTCGAAATCTTGTAGAAATAATAATCATACTTACTATTCAAGCCTTGTACAATAATTTATAAGAATTCAAGACAGTAAGAAAAAAAACTCAATTCAATGGTTCAACTTAAGATGAAATAACAAATTCGCAAGACTTGACAATTTTTAGTGTGCAAATTGCTTTCAAATACTAAAATGAATAACTCTTAAGTCTAAAAAACTTTAACAAGAGACACAATAGATAGAACGCTTAAAATTTGCGAACTAGGATTTGTCGTAAAACATCGTCTCTCGAGCGTTAGGCTAGTGCTAGGCGAGCGACAATTGTGTTGCTCGAGCGACAGACGGATGACAATGATTCTGTTTTGAACGCACGAGCATAAGTTTATTGACAGGCTAGCATAATTCTGGCAACTCTTTATCCATGTTCCATGCTCGAACTCATAGACTCCTACTTTAGCTATAAAACATCTTAAAAGATTCATTGACTTTTACAACTATTTTATAATAAACACTTTGATTATAGAATAGCCAATACAAATTAAAACTTAACAAACTCTCCTTTTAACATTCTGTGGCAAAACTATACAATACAAGTCAAGAAAAAACAAAATTAATCTACTTAAACTCAAACTGAATGTTTGTCTCTAGCATTCCTTGTTAAACACTTCTTCCTTTTTCATTTTTTGTTTTGTTTTGTTTTGGAAATCAACAACTCAAATACTAAGTGTAAAAGCATGTGAAACATGAAATATAAAAATTGAAACATACTATCATAAATATGCTAGTTAGATTGAGAAGTAATACTGATATTAATCAAAACACCAATTGAAACATTGAGTTCGAGTCCAAATGGAGTAAATTGTATAACTGACCATGTGTGTAACGTGCCACTAATTCTTTGTAAGCAAGACTCTAAATCTTAATTTTATGAGAAAAGACATACCAAATATCATTGTCAATAATTTTATTCCTCTACTCATGAAAGTCAAACAAATAATAGTATACTAGAGTCTATAAAAGAAACTCATTTTTTTGTATATTATTTTTTCCCCTGAATTTGAGCCCCCCCAACACATATGTGTGTGTGCGCGCGCTCAAATTAGGTTTAATGAGCACCGATGCTCATCTTATACTAAACACTGGTGATATGTCATATCAATTTATTAGTTGATACTAAATTAATTATGTTTAGACCTTACAAAATCTTTATCCACCAATGAATTAATATGATACATTACTAGTGTTTAGGATAAGATAAGCATCGGTTAATTGCTTGATTGCTTAAGTTAAACTGGTTATGAAGAAGAGTATAAGAGATTGCACTTTTTTCATGTTCAAAGTCACCTTACCAACATATGACTTCCATCCTAAATCACACACATGGGGTCAAGTCCCACTCACAATATCATAATGTGTATAGAGTAGATGGTACATGAAGAAATATATACTAAGTACTTCATAAAAATCTAAATAAGTAATGAAAACTATGTTATAACACATCAATTAAACTCAGACTTGGTCTCAACTTACATGTTCAAGTAACTCATATATCATACTATGAAAATTCTCTTCCTTTTTATTATTATTATTTTATAATTTTCAATTAATAAAGTATAAATACACCAAACACACTACACACACACACACAGAGTATTCATGATACTTATTCATGATTGCATGCATCTCGTTTTGTTTGCATGTGCATGTACCAATGCAAACAAAACGAGATGCATGCAATCATGAATAAAAAATATCAACTCACTAATGCCTAGAACTGCTCTCCCCTTGAAGATCAACATTTACAACACTTATATAGTGGATGATTATTCCGAGTCAACTGTGTCATTAACTTCGTCAATTGACTCTCTTGATTAACGAGGAAGTCAATCCAACTATAAAATCCTGATTTCTATTTCTATTCAAGAATATATGAAACCTAGCGTTATATGTTCTAACTCACCGCAATTGAAAACTTAGGTCCAAAGTTACGTTGTCGCTGATATCTATACCTAAATTGGTATGTCCTAAGCTATCTAGTAAGCCTCTATCCTACAATACCCTTATTTTTGAGGTCAGGATTAAGAACATGCTTAGGTTGGTTGGTGGAAGGGACAAAAATGAATTTGGAAGTACTAGCCCTATTATGCTTGGTATGCTTATATCATCGACCTCCTTTATTCCTAGCAAGCTTGTTCATCCCTAAAAGACTATCTAGTTTCTGAGATCAACTGAAGAAGGAATGGAGTTGAGTATTGAATTTCTCATGGTCTCTTGTCAAGGTTTTAACTTCAGCCTCTAAGTTCTCAATGACTAATCTTAATTCCCTAAGGCTTTTGGTTGACTCCTGAAGGTCATAGATAAATCTATCTCTTTTTAGCTCAAGTGCATTAACCTTCTTAAGCACGACTTTATTCAAATTCTTAGTATTATGACTCTTTTCAAATAATTGATGATAAGCCCCACGAATATCTTCCTCATCGTCTTGAAAGTGCTAATACTATCTATTTCCTCAACATTTTCACTATCCTTATCAGATTCACTCCTAATCCTAGCAGTGAAGGACATAAACTTCCCACACTCATCATGAGTGGAACTCTCACTTTGATTATTCGAGCTAGACTTGTCGTTAGTGAGAGTTGCATTCATAGCTTTACCCTAATATCTCTTACTATTAGGGTATTCACCCCTATAGTGACCAAAATCTTGACACTTATAATATCTCACAAATTAAGATCTCTTTCTAGACTCACTGTGAGCAACTTTATGCCTCTCTTGAGGCTTCTTCTTATTTCTAAACATTTTTTTAAAATTTCCTAGCAAAATAAGCTATCTCCTCATCATTAATGGTCTCTGTATTAGTAAAGTCATACTCTTCTTTCCTTCAATACTATAGGCTCGTTCTTTTTAGGTTGAGATATGGTAAGTTCATAAGTTTGGAGACTCTCCTTGATAGCCGTGATTTTATGCTTAAATCTCTTAGGTAAGGATCTAAGGATTTTTTCTGACAATCCTGGACTTAGAAATTCTCCCACTTAGGTTGAAACTAGAACTCACTATGTTATTCAGGCAAGCATAAAAGCCATCGAAGGTCTTATCATCCTTCAAGCATAGCGGTCAACATTTGTAACTTAGAGTTCTTAACATCCTGAGTTCTCCCATGTGTGGTCTGTAAAATATCACATACCTCTTTAGCAACCTCACACATAGACACATGTCTAAACTTTTCTGGTGACATAGCATAAATAAAACATATAAAGCCTTATTATTCCAATTACACTAATCTAAATTACTCTTCGGCCAATTAGCCATAAGAGTGTGGGTGACAATACCATTAACGATGCTAGAAGGGGTAGTCCAACCATTCACCATGCTTAACCGAACATGCTCATCTACCGATTTTAGGAAGACTCTCATTCTAACTTTCTAATAAGCGTAGTTATTGTCATCAAAATATGGTGGGATAAATAATGAATTACTCATCTAGAAAACTAGAGCCAGCATTCGAATTTGGGCTCTGATACCACTTTAATGTTACTAATTCGACTCTAAAATCACCTAAAGGGGGTAAATAATGTATAATTAAAAATACCAATTTAAAAGTAACAAGTCACCTTTTAATTGTTCTAAATATTTAGTCAATAAAATCAATTTTATCTTATGAGTTACGAATACAGCAGAAAAAACCAAGCTAGTGACTTTCACTATAGACAATAAGAACTTACAATATGACCAACCTAGAAAACTTACTAGTCTCTTAGATCTAATTCTTACAATCTCCAAGACTCGTTAGAATATGTTTCACTCATACCTGCTTCTGATCTTCTAAAATTTATTATCTCCTGTGGATCATCAAGAACATATTGTTCTTGTACTCTTCCCGTGGTTCTATTCCAACCTCCCTCAATTTTCATCAATTTCTGAAATCTACTGAGAAAGTGCCTTCTTGAATATATTTAGAAAGTGAGTGTTTTGAATTATATGATTTTAATGTTTTTCTCAACTTGTTGTTGATTGATCTCAAGATGTAGAATTGTTGTATGATCTCGAAGGAATGTTATAAAGGTAGAAAACACTGATTAACCATAGTTTTCACGAAGTGTATCTTGTGTATTTATAGTAGAGAGGCATTGAGGTAGTATATGATAGATAGAACTCTTGAAAATCGTGAACAAAGGTTTTTCGAAAAACACCATCACTCAAGCGCAAGGCTAGCGTTAGGTAAGTGACAGTTGGGCTATAATGATTCTATTTTGGACACTCGAATATCAGCTTGGTGACATGCTAGCATAATTTCGATTACACTTTCTCCATGTTCAATACTCGAACTCATACTCCTAGTTTATCTATAAAACATCCCAAAAGACTCTGACTTTTATAGCTATTTCATAAAAATCATTTCGTTTAAAAAATAGCCAATACAAATAAAACCTAACATATTTAAATATAGACATCAATCAATTAACACAAATCAAGAATAAAAAAAAGTCTCGAAATAAAATGTCACTGAGATTTTCATCATCATCCTATACACTATAAAATTTAGTCTAACATATGAATAATGCAAAATAAATAAATAAATAAATAAATAAATAA
Source organism: Olea europaea var. sylvestris (assembly GCF_002742605.1). Classification (NCBI taxonomy): domain Eukaryota; kingdom Viridiplantae; phylum Streptophyta; class Magnoliopsida; order Lamiales; family Oleaceae; genus Olea; species Olea europaea. The sequence goes on from NW_019229720.1 coordinate 45,656, forward strand.
ATGAATAAATAATAAAATAAATAAACATAATTAATTAAATATTCGTCACCCAAAAACTCATGTTGCAAAAAGAAGATTGAAAATGAATTTTGTCTCATTCAAATTCCTTCACTGGATTCTTCAATAAAATCCATCTTTTCTTGCTTAAAGTCACTAATTCCGAGCCACGAGTCTTGAAAGAACAAACTATTTTGTGCATTTTCTCTTCCTAGCACTCTTCTCCATGTTAACAAGATGAATAGCAGGGAATTAGGCCTTGAATTATATTAAAATATATGTAAAATGCCTTTCAAGAAGAGGTTGAATATGAAAAGAAAAATGCTAATGGTACAAATCTTCCTTTACATAAAGGTGTCCACTCTCTCACAAGAGGGTGGACCCCACACGAATAAAATTTTCGAGTGGGCTCTCCATGTGAGAGGGGGACACCCTTATGTACATATAATTATCTACCAATAGTGCCCTCCGGGACATAGCTTAGTGGTGCAAAGGACAGGAGTGAGGTTATCTCACGCCTTGTTGGCAGCCGCAATGTGGGGGTTCGATTCCTGAAACATGGAATTTGACTCCTTGTAGGTGCAATGTACATGCAGCTCTTATTCCCTAACCTGTTGGGGCACATTCCGCGATTTACCACCCTTACAAAACTCTAGAGAAGGGATGGTGGGGGCTCTCAAAGTTGGGGTTCAACCTTTTTTTTTTAATTATCTACCAGTAGCATCTCTCATATAAAAACGGCATAAAATCTTTATCTGTCGTAAAGCACCATGCGATCCCACTATATAACTGCTTGTGGTTGCAAATGTACGTGTAGGTGTTATTCTTTTACTCTATCTAGTTTGGTCCCTTGATTCACTTTTCCATCTACCTCAAGTTCCTTCTTAATTGCATATGAAGTTCTTTGTCTTTTCAATCTTCCCACTTTGGTCCCCCATCTTTCATTATATGAATGTTTAAGTGTTTTTCATCTATTTTTTGCTACTTTTCTACCAAAATCGTCCAACATCATCTTTCTCCTAAAATAGTATTCTATATAAAAAAAAATAAGTATTAATTTCATAAAAGCACTCCCAAACGTCCACTTCTAAATAAGTGTAAAATTACACTATCATGAAGAATTGAGCCCTAAAGACAAAATGATGCAAAAGGAGACAGGAAATGGTGCATTGAGAGGAAAAGTACGAAGAAGAGAGACATGTAGAAAAACTACAGCACCAAGATAAGACACAAAAGTTTCAAGTACAAATATAAGATATACCATTGAAAAGCTTATCAAATTAGGAATCAAATGCATTTTATAGATCTCAATTTAGAATTTATTTATTTATCTTTTTATTTTTTTTAACAAAAATATTATGCACATTTCTGTCTGATGGCCATACTATTATTGCCAATTTTGTTGTGCAAAATTTAAAGACGAAAAAGGGATGCTTACCGAAAAAATTCCTCCGAGTCAAAATTTTTCTAAGGTAAAATTCGGCTACCAAACTTTCAGTTTAGTTGGGTTTGCATTGTTGGATCCAGCTTATTTGTGAGTGGTCAAGATGATTGTTTGTGAGTGCAAAGTTCAACCCGCAGGAGTGTAGTTAAACCACAATTTTATGAAGTAGAAGTGTAGTACAAAACCACAAAACCAAGATGAAATAAAGAGTAGAAAAGGAAATTCGAGGGGAGTATAACTCTTTCCTTACTGCAAATTGTCCCGCTACGGTGCTCATAGTTGAATAACAAATGTCTCCCAATATACAACGGATACACTCTTGTGGTAGCAACACTTCAAACCATAAGAACAACGAAACTTCAACAAAATTTTCCCTCTACAAAGTAATGTTATGAGAATGAGAGAAAGATGAATTGCAAGAAAAAAATAGATGCTCAATGCAATGGTGTACTCAAAACGACGTTCAAAGGGTCCTATTTATAGATGTAGAAAAGGTGCAAATGAAGTAGTGTAGGCCAAAACATACATCCTTTCAATAAGTTACAACACTTGGCTAAAACCTCATTTTGAAAAATTGCAACACTTCATTTTTTTCAACTTTAGACTGCAATTTCTCATTCATCCAGAATTAGTTTCGAGATTCCAAATACATCAGGACGATCTACCCAATGAGTAGAACAAGTTAGTCTATTTATTTTTGTAATTTAACCTTCGGATCAAGTCCAAATATTTGGTCGAAGTTGACACGATGTCACACCTTTTCATACTTAACCAAATTTATTTTTCGATTGATTTTTAAACCAATTCCAACAATCCTCCACATGAATGAAAATTCTAGTATACACATGCAACGCTATGATATGATGCATTGTAGAAAGAGAGCGGAAACCAACGCATCGAGGATGGTAGCTTCTGGCCTTGAACCTCCCGTAGTGAAATACCATCGGACTTACTCGACTAAGTGGTGAACGTGATGTCTTGAACCATTTAGCCTTTGGTATAAGCCAAGATAACTATACTCACACAGATGTCTTCCTTATTCCGTACTTGTTTCTTATGACTTGGTTCATTTTAGCCTTGAACCCATCTCAGTTTTATAAGTGTTTAAAGAATTCAAGCCTCAAATAATTTTTATTTAACCGGGCCCACTTTACACTTATATAGGTGACCTCCTATTAAGAATACTTTGTCCTACTCCACTTGACTTTATTCAAGATATAGGAATCATTAAAAGATTAACTTAACCTTTAACCACTCTACAGAAAGCACTTTCGCATCATAGGAATGAGTTAGGAAATTTGATTTCCTAAATGGTTCATGGAAGCCTCACATCTTAGTTGTCTCTTTGAACTAAGATCTTGGGATCTCTAGTCAACAAGGTAGGCTTTCCATTGTAAGGACTCTAACGTAGTAGGCTTTACCTCATTTCCTTCAATATGCATTATTCTTAATCTCTCTTAGTAAATCTCTTTTAAAGGAACCACGAGTTTACACAATTGGGATCAACTGCTTAACAATATTATGTCTAGACATATGTGTCTAGATTTACTGTTATATGTGACTTAGTATCTTATTAAATATAGCTAGCCAACGATCGATTTATTTAATAGATACACATTGTCACCACCAAGAAATTCTCTCACGAAGCTACATGCTTCTCATTAGCTTTATCTAAAGTTTTTATCAACTTTCAAACATGATTGGATGATTTCTTAACATTACACTAGTCAATCATTTCTTTTAGTTGAAGGGCGTTCAATTTCCAATATTGAATTATCACAATGTATTTGAACTTTATGAATATTCTTTAAATATTCCAAATGTTCTTGCTTCTTCTAGCCCTTTTATAGCGTATTGACTATCACCGTGTATTCTTATGGAATATTTTCGAAGTAGTTCTACTTATTCTCCGACTTTATCCAAAGGAATGAACTCGGATTCCATAGGTGATCGAGCAATATACATTCGCTTTGTCGATTTTCATGAAATAGCAGCTCCACCAAGGATAATAACATAACCTCTTAGGGACCAAGAATCCTTCATTTCGGATATCCAATTAGCATCACAATATCCTTTGAATACCATAGAATATTTTGTGAAATGTAATTCATGGGTCATAATATACTTCAAATACCTAAGGACCTTTGTCAATGCCACCCAATGATTGTGATCATGGCCTGGATTACTCGTGAATTTTCTAAGCAATATCTGGTCAAATACAATTTATAATATACATTAGACTGTCAATCATTTGTGAATACCTTAGTTGTGATACGCTTTCACCTTTATTTTTAACAAAGTGTAGACTTGTGTCAATACGAGTTTTCGCGAGACTTTTCTCAAATACTTCAAACTTCTTGAGTATTTTCTCAACGTAATGAGATTGGGGAAGTGCAGTTCCTTCAATGTTCTAGAGATCTTTATCCATAGTATTACATCTGCCATATCCATGTCTTTCATGTCGAAATACTTCGTTAGCATTTTCTTGATGTTTCGCAATCATTTCGTGACTATTGTCTATTATCAATATATCGTCTATATATAGACATACAATCACATAGGCATTTTGTGTATTTTTCATGTGTACACATTTGTCACATTCGTTTATTTTGAATCCATTTAACAACATTGTTCTGTCGAATTTTGGTCCCTTTGCTTACGAGCTTATTCCAAGCCATATTGATTAGTGTCTAACAGTGTTTCAAAGATATATCATTTATAAGGCATTTTACATTCACTTTGTTTAAAAACACTAATGTTAGTCACTAATTTCAATTATCTTGCCTTAAATTCAATTTCTATAAATATATGGTTAAAAGTGCAATTAATCGAAATACGTATTCAAATACATGTCGGCAGGAGTATTATGCTTTTGAAAGAGTATTTATTTGATATATTTCACATGTATTTCCAAGGTAAAACAAGTAGAGCAAGTGGAGAAAAAAATGTTGAAAAGTCAAGAATATTAGCTGTCTTGAGCAGGATATAGTTATCTCGGTAAAATGGCCATAACTCAAGCTGTAGCTATCAAAACAAGGTAATTCAAGTTGGGTTAGAAAGACAAGATATGTATCTATAACTTTCATCTTTACCAAGAAGTCAAATTCTCATCATAAGACAGCCAAATTTATCATACAAAGTCCAGGTTGTTACCTGCCGGATACAGCTTTTCTACCTGTGAAACAACACTCATTTTTTTTGCCATATCTGGAGTTATAGAGATCCAATGAACCAGATATTAGTACCAATGGAAAGATAACTCAAGTGGCAACAATTTATCTATGGATCATAAGTCCAAATTCACGGCAAAAAGTATATGAAAATTGACATCAAGTTGTAAGTTCCAGCTATCTTGAAGCTGGATAGAAACAAGGTGCATTGTCCACTTGCATTTTGGATGTTCCTTTGCCTATAAAAGGGGACATTGGCCAAGATTTTGAGAACATCAATTTTTCTTCATCATATTCTAGTTTTCTTCATTTTCTTTGTAACATTTCATTATGTATTTCTAAACCATTAGCTAGAGCTAAGAGTGAAACTTCGGTGAATGTGTAGTGTTGTCTTTGATCTTTCACTTTGTTCTTCAATGTTCATCTTCTTACTTGGTTGAAATATATGTTTTACA
>NW_019229720.1:52428-94489 GCF_002742605.1 Olea europaea var. sylvestris
TCAACAGAACACTCTGCCTAAATTCAAAGGTCCTGGTTGTCCAATAATTTCTTGTGTGATTGAGAATAATAGGATAGAGCGTGCTTTGCTTGATCTTGGTGCTAGTGTAAATCTATTACCTTTTTCTGTATATAAGCAACTTGGTTTGGGAGAGTTTAAACCAATAGCAACAACACTTCAACTTGCTGATCTTATAGTAAAAATTTCAAGAGGGGTTGTAGAGGACGTTCTAGTTTAAATTGCTAAATTCTATTATCCTGTTGACTTTATAGCTTTGGACACGGATCCAGTTTTAAATTCAAATGTACAAATACCTATCATTTTAAGACGTCCCTTTCTTGCTACTTCAAATGCATTGATAAATTTTAGAAATAGTATCTTGAAACTCTCTTTTGGAAATATGGCCATGGAAATAAATGTTTTTAACATTTGCAAATAACATGGAGATAAAGATAATTTGCATGAAGTAGATTTTATTGAACAATTTGTTGATGATCAGTTTATCGCTACATCTTCATCTGATGCGCAAGAATTTGAATTTACCGATAATTCTAAAAATTCGCATAAATTCTCTGTTGAATTCTTTTTAGGAGAAAAAGACAAGTGATTGGAAATCAAAGTTTGAAAAATTATCACAATAGTATAATATATCCATGATTTCAAGTGTTCAGAGGCCAAAGCTCGACTTGAAGCCATTTCCATCTAATCTAAAACACTCATTTTTGGGTGAAGATGAAACTATTCTGCTAATAATTTCTTCCCAACTTGATGCACACCAAGAAGGTAAGTTGTTACAAACTTTAAAAATGCATAAAAATGTTTTAGGATGGACCATAGCTGATATAAAGGGGATTAGTCCTTTGATTTGCACACATAAGATTTATTTGGAGGAATATGCTAAACCTACAAGAAAAATGCAACGAAGGCATAATCTTGTTTTAAAAGTAGTGGTAAGAAATGAAGTCATTAAACTCTTAGATAATGAAATCATTTATCCTATTTTTGATAGTAGATGGATAAGTCCAACCCAAGTTGTACCAAAAAAATCTGGTGTTACTGTAGTAAAAAATGAAGAAAATGAGTTAATTCCAACTAGAACTGTTACTGGTTGGCGCATGTATATCAAATATAGGAAACTCAACTCAATGACTAGGAAAGATCATTTTCCTTTACCTTTTATGGATCAAATGTTAGAAAGAGTGGCAGGACATGAATTTTATTGTTTTCTAGATGGATATTCTGGGTATAACTAAATTAAAATTGTACCTGAGGACCAAGAAAAGACCACTTTCACATGTCCCTTTGGTACTTTTGCTTATCGTAGAATGCCTTTTGGATTATGTAATGCACCAGCTACATTTCAAAGATGCATGCTTAGTATTTTTAGTGACATGATTAAAAAATCTTTGGAAGTTTTCATGGATGATTTTACTATTTTTGGGGATTCATTTGATGATTGTTTAACTAACTTGCAAAAAGTTTTAGTTAGTTGTGAAGAAAAGAATTTTGTGCTTAATTGGGAAAAATGTCATTTTATGGTCACCGGTGGTATCATACTTGGTCATATTGTATCATCTAACAGAATTGAGGTAGACAAGTCTAAAACTGAATTGATTTCTAATTTGCCTACTCCAAATAGTGTTAAAGAGGTAAGATCTTTTTTAGGACATGCTGGTTTGTATAGAAGGTTTATCAAAGACTTTAGCACCATATCTAAACCATTGTGTAATCTCTTATCTAAAGACATGCCTTTTGAATGGACTAAGTCTTGTCAAGAAGCTTGTGTTAAACTTAAGAACATGCTTACTTGTGCTCCTATCATGCAAGCTCCAATTTGGAATTTACCTTTTGAAATCATGTGTGATGCTAGTGATTATACTGTTGGAGCTGTCTTAGGCCAAAGAAAAGATAAAAACCCTCATGTCATTTACTATGCAAGTAAAACTCTAACTAATGCTCAAATGAATTATCCCACCACTGAAAAAGAAGTGCTTGTCGTAGTGTTTGCTTTAGACAAATTTCGATCATATCTTGTTGGCTCACCAATTGTTATTTTTAGTGATCATACAACTTTAAAATATCTTCTCTCTAAGAAAGATGCTAAACCTAGGTTGATTAGGTGGATTCTTTTACTCCAAGAATTTGACATCACCATTGGAGAAAAGAAAGGAGTAGAGAATGTTCTAGTTGATCACTTGTCTAGGCTTACTTGTGATGAATCATTTGAAACAACAACGATCAAGGATACTTTCCCTGATGAACAACCTTTTAATGTTTCTGACTTGTCTTGGTTCGCTGATATTGCTAATTTTCCTGTGACAAGTCGAATACCATCTCGTTGGAATGCCCAAGAGAAAAAGAAATTCTTCAAGGAGGTAAGAAATTTCTTTTGGGATGATCCTCACCTGTTCAAATATTGTCCAGACCAAATAATAAGATGTGTCCTAAATAATGAAATCCAAAAGATAATTGTCTTTTGCCATTCTGAAGCATGTGGTGGTCACTTTTCTTCAAAGAAAACTGCTACAAAAATCTTGCAATCTGGAATTTATTGGCCAACTCTTTTCAAAGATACATGAATTTTGTAAAGCTTGTGAATGTTGTCAAAAATTAGGTGGGATAACTCGTAGAAATATGATGCCACTAACACCCATACTAGTTATTGAAATATTTGATTGTTTGGGAATTGATTTCATGGGTCTATTCCCGTCATCTTTTGGTTATTTATACATCTTGGTAGAAGTTGATTATATTTCTAAATGGGTAGAAGCAATTCTTTGTAAATACAATGATCACAAAATTGTTTTGAAATTTTTGAAAGAAAATATTTTGTCAAGATTTGGAATACTTCGAGCCATTATAAGCGATGGAGGTTACACTTCTGTAACAAACCTTTTAAGGCCCCAATGAAAAAATATGGGATTACTCATAAAGTGTCTACTCCTTATCACCAAAACACTAGTGGTCAAGCTGAACTTGCAAATAGAGAGATTAAATGCATTTCGGAAAAAAACAATGAATTCAAATAGAAAAGATTGGTCTTTACGATTAACTGATGCACTTTAGGCTTATCGTACAACTTTCAAAACACCCCGTGGTATGTTACCTTATCGACTTGTTTTTGGTAAGCCTTGTCATTTACCTGTTGAATTGAAACACAAAGCATTTTTGGGCTATTAAAATGTTTAATTTCAGTTTAGATAAGGCAGGTTCACTTAGGAAACTTCAACTAAATGAGTCTACAACTTTAAGGTTGCATTTATTTCCTGGGAAATTAGGCTCCAAGTGGACTGACCCTTTCATTGTCAAAACTGTTTACACATATAGAGTTGTAGAAATTAAAAATCCAAATAATAGAAATATTTTTAAAGTTAATGGACATCGTTGGAAACCATTTTTTGAGAATTTCTCTAGATTGGAAGAGTCTCGGTTTTATAATGTTGTGTATTTGTTTTAGGTGTGTTTCTTTTATTGTCATTTTTCTTTTTCCTTTTTTCTTTTTTTTTTCTCTAATGAAATTGAAGGTTTATTTAGGCTAAGTTTATGCAGATTCTCTAGGTAAAAGCTCAAAACCCGTCCCTTTGTTCAAAATTTTGCTCCTTACTGTCCTTCATATATTTTGCTTTACATTGTGGACAATGTTTCATTTAGGTTGGGGGGAAAAGAATCAGAATGTTCAAAAAAAAAAATAGTTGTTACAAACCGATGATGATATTGTTTGAAATTGTTTTTATATTATTGTGACTAGGGGATGCTGCTTTGATCTAGTTGAAGCTTGTTTATGTTAGTTTGATTTACATTGAGCACAATAATCATGAAAATCACATATTATTTAGATTGGATTAATGGATAGAATATGTAGAATTAACTATGACCAAAATTAAAAAAAAAATCCTACTAAACCAATTCTAGGATAGTTTAGGGTGGTTGAGCTGTTGTAGGGAGACATTTAGATAGATGTGGATTCCATGTGTATTAAGTTTTGTATGGATTGCATAAGACTAATGAGATGATAATTAGGTGAAAATCTTAATTAAAGATTGATTTTCGAGAATAAGAATTTAATAAGGGGCATTGCACTAATCATTGCATAGAAGGGAAAAAGCTGTCATGTTGTAAAGCTACCCTAAAAGAGCCCAACGAGAACAATTATATATATAAAAAGATATCAGGCTAGTGCATGAAACAGAATACGCACGGCAAACTTGAAAAAAGAAGGTGCATGAAATAGAAGACGCACTACATGCCTTGATTTAGTTCCGAACACTTATTTAAGAAAATTAGACATTTGATAAGGGATTAGTAGCCTAATTGATTCTTAGAGGTTAAATTAGTCAAAAGAATCCTCATTTATTGATGTGTTGAGCTACAATTATTAAAATCTAACCAAACTAGAGAGGGTGAGTAATAGTACAACTATAAATCACACCTTGAAAAAATAGTTACAAAATCAAGTTTAAGGGTGTGCATCCCACGAGAGAAGAGAGAAATAGTTGACTTTTGAGGGTCGGGATGATTCCAAATTGAAAAAGTATGTGATTGAATTGATTATACACACACGCGCACGTTGGTCAAGCATTGGACAAGTTAGACTTTGTTTTGGTAGCAAACATTAGAAGTATTTTGTTAAGCAGATTCAAATCCTAAGGCAAATGCGACAAGCTATTTCATTTAAACTATTTTTGAATTTTTATCGTTAGAGACTAGCAATATCTTGGTTGGGGAGTGTGATTAGTGTCTAAAAGTACTTCAAAGATATATCATTTATAAGGCATTTTACATTCACTTTGTTTAAAAACACTAATTTTAATCTCTAATATCAATTCTCTTGCCGTAAATTCAACTTCTATAAATACATGATTAAAAGTGCAATTAATTGAAATACGTATTTAGATACATGTTGGCAGGAGTATTATATTTTTGAAAGAGTATTTATTTGATATATTTCACATGTATTTCCAAGGTAAAACAAGTGGAGCAAGTGGAGAACAAATGTTGAAAAGTCAAGAATATCAGCTATCTTGAGCAGGATACAGCTGTCTCGGTAAAATGGCCATAACTCAAGCTATAGCTATCGAAACAAGATGATTCAAGCTGGGTTAGAAAGATAAAATATCTATCTAAAACTTTCATGTTTACCAAGAAGTAAATTAGCATCATAATGCAGCCAAAATTACCGTGCAAAGTTCAGCTTGTTACCTGTCGGATACAGCTTTTCTACCTATGAAGTAGCACTCATTGTTTTGGTTATATCTGGAGTTATAGAGATCCAATGAACCTGATATTTATACCAATAGAAAGTTAACTCAAGTGGCAACAGTTTATTTGTGGATCATAAGTCCAAGTTCACGGCGAAAGGTATATGAAAATTGACATCAAGCTGCAAGTTCCAACTGTCTTGAAACTGGACAGAAACAAGTTGCATTGTCTACTAGTATTTTGGATGTTCCTTTGCCTATAAAAGAGGACCTTGGCCAAGATTTTGAGAGCATCAATTCCTCTTCATCATATTCTAGTTTTCTTCATTTTCTTTGTAACATTTCATTATGTATTTCTAAACCATTAGCTAGAGCTACGAGTGAAACTTTGGTGAATGTGTAGTATTGTATTTGGTCTTTTACTTTGTGCTTCAATGTTCATCTTCTTACTTGGTTGAAGTATATATTCTACAAATGGTTTTGGTTTTTTAAAGAATTTGATTTATTATTGACAATTTTGGCACAATAAATGCTTAGATAATCTTTACATTCCAACAACTTATGTTGACATATTCTCTCAAACAATTATCAAGATCTATCTTTTAGTATATTTGCGATCAATATTTTATCTTCCATCTTTCATATGAGTTAAATAAAAGATCAAGAGTAATTCTACTCATTTATCCGAAGTGAATCCCCAATGCTCTAGTATTCGTCTCAATCGTATTTTCACCAACCGTTCACTACTCATAGACTAGTTTATTTCCTTCCAATTCCCTGTGGTCCGATACTACTTGCGACAACCTGAACTTGGGTTTGCAACCTTAAAGTTGTAGCACCATACAAAGACTTAACAAGTTTACAAACGTTATGACTTTTACTTGGAGACACTTATACCTCATCTTCTAACTCAATATTTAGGAATGTCATTTTCACATCCATTTGATGAATCTCAAGGTTATGTATTGTCACAGTTGCAATTAGTAACCTTATCGAAGTGATTCTAGTTACGGGTGAGTCGGTATTAAAGAAGTCAAGTCCTTCTTTCTAGCCCTCCTACTACGCCTTGGTTTTTTCTCATTTGAAGATTCATTTGTAATTTCATTAGTTCTCCTATTTAAACTTACATTTTCCTTATCTTTGTAAGGAAACACTTTTTCAAAGAATATCGCATTCCTTGATTCCATTATGGTACCCTCATGTACATCCAATTTGTGTACAAAGAAACGATATGCACTACTATTACTGGCACATCAAATAAATATGCAATTAATTCTTTTGGGACCAATCTTTATTTGTTTAGGTTTAGGAATTTCAGCCTTTGCCAAACACTCCCACACTTTTAAGTGTTGGTAGGACAGATGATGACTTTTCTATAACTCATATGGAGTCTCTCCCATTTCTTGATAGGTATAGGAAATTGTAACTTTAAACTAATTAAGTTACCCCCACAATTCCTAAATTAGGAATATATATGCAAGTCGTAATTTTACTATTACACCCATGTCTCGAACTTTTCATAAAAGTTATCAAATATTTACAATAACCCCTACATTTTTGGGTTATACTTGAACTTAGAGTTATCAACTCCTTCATAGTTCAATCCATTTATCACTTAGATAATATTTATATCAAGTGCTTCATGAAAGTCTAAGTACTTTCAAAATAGTGATCATCGAATCACGCAAATGAAAACTCATTTTCCATTAGAAGTTGTACTTCAGTCAGCTATAATAATTTGATCATTCAAGTTACATCAAGGTCGTCACATAGACTAGCAACGCTTTCAATGTATAAACCAAATTGGTTCCACACTTGAAGTAAAATTCAACAATAAAGAAGACTAATCATCTTCAAACATGTGCAACTTTTCATATTTGTGATATGTCACATAATAAGGTGTATATTCACCATATATAATAACGCAACCATAGGTTGACAAGTTGTGTTCTCAAAAGTCACAACCCTTCAAGAGGACACACCTCTTGGAATTAATTTCTATGAGGAGACATACTCCTTAGAAACTAACTACATCAAAAGTCATGATTTTCCATATGAAATGACACACATTCTGATCTAGAATATTTCATAATATTCTTTACAGATTTTATCATTTCCAAATGAATGTCATTCACAATCATTATTTCCAAAAATATTGATATCCGGCACCACTGCAAACTATAGGCACCGTTTGTGTTCTATAAGATAATTTCATATCCCAATGTCCAATTTCCACTTTAGGACAAAACCACGTTTTGTCACACTCTTTTGCAAATATAATTTTGCATAAGCCATCTCTAATTTCATCAAATTAATTGAGGCTCAACAAGATATGAAAGTTTTATATATTTTCACATTTATACATGTCCTTTTGGACACATTAATAGGCCAAGATAAGATTGCATTTCTACATTTGAAGTTCATAAACCAGTCAAAATGGCAAATTGACTTTGCAAAACATGTGGGGCTATCCAAGCATGATCGTGGTTTATTCAAAAGCAGGTGAGCCAGCCCATAAATTGAAATTATTTACCGAATAGTCACTAATGCCCACAAACCAATCGTTGGCATAGGCAATTACAATGATCAGATTTTATCATTTTCAACCACAACATCAATTGTTTCTCATCATAAAAGGATAAATTTCCTCCATGCACATGCATTTGTTCAAAATAAGCCAATTTATTGAACAAGCACTGATTCATTTATTGCCATCAACATAAAATGTATTCATAATCTTTGTGCAATAAGACACCCCATTTATGAACACCAATTCATAGATTTTGAATTGAAAAAGATATAATTTATAATAACATTCATTCCAAAGAAACGGACGGCCAATGGATGATTAGTTTTTCAACAGAAACTATTTCATTTTAACGAATTTACAAGATTTTCATTGCCAAACCATGCAAGTAACTGAGTTCCAATGTATGAAAGGATGCGTTTCTTTCATTTAATCGAATTTGGATATAATCGTCAATTAACTAAAGTATTGATACATGAGAAAATGCAGATTACAAGGCTAGCAAATTTTCAGATCCATATTCTGCCTTAAATGACACTCGAATTTGGAATTTCACAATTATCTCATATTCTTCACTAACTTTATTATTTGCTTCATGACATGATATTCAAGCAGTTTCTTTATTGATGACATGAGTTGACCAATAAACATTCAAAGAGAAGTTATTGGAACAAACATGTAGGCATCAAACTAGTCGGCTAATTCAAATTGCATTTAAAAATTGAAGAGTCGTTATTTAATGAAACGGCATCATGCACTTGTTCAAAATTACTACCAATTTTCATGGTTTTGACTAATTTTATGGAATAATTTCAGCCACATAATAATTCACAGATTCATTTCCAACCAATAGTAGTCATACCTTAAAGTGGCCTTATAGGCTTCAACCAATGCGTTCAGAAATATGTCAGAGAGAAAATGGCTTACTGATTTTCCAAAGTTAGATTCCAACAAGAATTAGAACATAAAGTGCACCGAACAGATTGATTTAAAACACCTAACAACCATCGAAAATTTTGTCTTAAGATTGTTGGATCCGACTTATTTGTGAGCAGTCAAGATGATTGTTTGTGAGTGCAAAGTTCAACCCGTAGGAACGTAGTTAAGCCACAATTTTTATGAAGTGGAAGTGTAGTACAAAACCACAAAACCAAGATGAAATAAGGAGTAGAAAAGGAAATTGGAGGCGAGTATAACTCTTTCTTTAAGACAAATTATCCCGCTACGGTGCTCACAGTTGATAACAGATGTCTCCTAAGACACAACGGATACACACTTGTGGTAGCAGCACTTCAAACCATAAGAACGACGAAACTTCAATGAAATTTTTCCTCTACAAAAGAATGTTATGAGAATGAGAGAAAGATGAATTGTAAAAGAAGAATTGATGCTCAATGCAATGGTGTACTCAAAATCACGTCCAAAATGTCCTATTTATAGATGTAAAAATGGTGCAAATGAAGTAGTGTGAGCCAAAACATGCATCCTTCAAAAAGTTGCAACACTTAGCCAAAACCTCATTTCGAAAAATTGCAACACTTCATTTCTTTCAATTTCGGACCGCAATTTCCCATTCATCCGGAATTGGTTTCGAGATTCCAAATATACTACGACGATATACTCGACGAGTAGAATAAGTTAGTTTATTTATTTTTGTAATTTAATCATCGAATCAAGTCTGAATATTTGGTCAAAGTTGACACGAAGTTACACGTTTTCATACTTAAGCAATTTTTTTTTCAATTAATTTCGGTTCATTTTTTAACCAATTCCAACATGCACAACTCCAAATGGTATTTTGGCATATTTTAGGCATGAATTGAGAACACTGGGACTATATATATACACACACACAGAAGGTTTCTCTGACAATCTGGGAGACAGGGATAAAAAATTAGACATACATTCAATTAAAATCTAGGGTTTGGGAGGAGACGAGGAGGAAGAAGAAAAATAGAAGTGAATGATTTTCAAGGTCAAGCCTGAATATTCAAGATCATTTATTCGGTTTTCAATTTTCCCAATCTGGGTGATGTCATTCAAATCTTATACGTACTTTTGTATTCAAACATGAGTAACTGAATTCTTAATTGCGAGGACTACTATGTACCCGTACTTTGAAGCTTTAATTTAAATATTTTGTTTTTGACTTAAGTATTGAGTTGTGATTGATTATTTGTTGTTGAATTTCTTCATTTCATTTTATCTAGCCAGTAATAGGAGTGACTAGGAACCATATTGATACGAGAGGTGAAATATGTGTTCTAGCTCAAGTCATAAATAATATAGATTTCGAATGGTGATAGGGATATATCGCTATGGGATGTTTGGTTTCAAAAATATCTTGCTAGTAAAATTGAACCTATTTTTACATACGAATTTTGCATATCAATATGATAGTTATTACTTTTTGCTTATTAGTAACTTTCATAAAGATATGCGAAATGCGTACGTAAAAACAGGTTCAATCCTACAACCGAGAGATTTTTGACATTTAGTCAACACAATTTAAATTTTAAATTACGTGAATATTTGAATTAATCCACAATTATTAGGTAAATGGTGGATTATAACCTAATAATTTCAGACTTTAAGCACTTATGATTTTTGGGTAGTTATTGTTGTAAGTACAAATACAAATAAGTATATTAATACCCTCTCTACAGTTTGAGCTTTAATGTGGCATATCATCATTTTATAGGAGGAGCAAATAAATATTTTGAGTTCAAGTCTCGTCGTCAATAATTTTCGAAAATCCGACATTTAAAAACTAAGGTGATTCATGAGATACTTGTTAAGTGCTTGTTTGTTCCCCATTATTTGTGAGTAATGTATTATGGAATAGTGATTGATGTTGAAATGTGTGGTTAAGAAAGAAGGAAATTTTTTTAATTTATGTGTAATATTATTTTAATGAAAAATGTGTGGTTGAAATGAGTACTGTAAAAGAAAAATAATGTGAAAAAATGGTAGACAAACAAAACCAAAATTAATAAGATCCTTGATAGTTGAACTTTTATATGCGTAGGTGATTTATTAGTTATTATACTAAAATAGTAAAATTTATAACATCTATCCGTGGATCTTAATTAGACCCTGAGTTATGCTCTTAATTTTATTACTTTCGTTTTCATTCTCTTTATCACAGAAATTCATCAATCTTCTTTTTATACGGTTCCAATAAGCTATCTATTTTTAAAATTTAAAAAATAAATAAATTTGACTTTCCAAATATTCAAATTCTCTCTTTCTTGTTTGGTGTAGATTAAAATTGAATTTTTAGTAAATTTTGATAAAAGTTAAAGAAACATATGATTGAAAAATATGTATTTGATAAAAATGTGTGGTTAATATTAATTATTGACTTTGAGTTTATTAAAACTTTAATTCAAACCAAAGGGGGCATAATACGTCTAATGCTTTCATAAAATATTTTGCAACTTTCTATTCACCCCTTGGTTTATAAAGAAACAAGCACTGATAATAATTAGTTAAAAGAGTCGGAAAGGAAAAAAAAAAATGAGAAAAGCACGGACTTGGATTCCTTCTCCTGCAGTTTTCTTCCTCTACTAAGGATTTCTATCATTGAAGAACCAGGAGTTTAGATTGGTTTCAAATCCAGCATTTTCGTTCTTTTTCATTTTTGTTGTTTTGGATTTTTATGTAGACATTCTATACGAGGACTATATAATTTCATCATGCTGCATGTATATATATTTATCCACCAAGAGTTCTTAAAGAAATTAAAATGCCAAGAGCACCAGCAGTAAGTGGAATTTTTTTAATTGCGAAAATTTTAATCCCTATCAAATAAGCTTGAGAGAGATATATTATGATTTTAGATTCTAATTAACAATATATTCGATAATAAAATGAAACATGGATACAATTTGGATAAGTATTATATGAAAATACAAGCTAATAGCAGCCCTCAGTTAAAATGACAGCCTCTGAAGATATAAAATCACTCACACAATTGAAAAACATTTTATTTATTTTTTTTCTTTCTTATTATTTGCTAAAAAGGGAACCAGAAGATACCAAAGCACATGATTGCAATAATCTTAAAAGAACAAACTCGTAGGACTGAGGACGGTAGTGTAAAAAACTAGGTTGTCTAGGCACATTTGAAGCCTGGTGGAACCTTCTTGGAGCAGACATTAAGAAGCAAGCTAAGGGAAAGAGGAACATTGAGGTTAATGCCCAAAACATTGGCTTTAATGGCAGTGCAAAGGCAGACCGCCGCCTCCAGGTCGGCTAGGCCTTGGATAAGGGAGCAGCATGGAGTTTTTGGTGGTGTCCCAATGGTAACACCAAGCAATCCACCTAGAAGATTAGCGCATACCCCTAATTTTAAGGCATCCATAGGGCAAGTGCCCTTTCCGGGGCTGGGGCTTGGCTTCGGGTTTGGTTTAGGATTTGGTTGGCAAGTGCCACATGCACTAGTAAGGGTGAAGAAGAGAAGATTTAGGACTAGAAAGAGGACAACTGATGTTTTACGATTGGAAGCCATTTCTGAAGCACCCTAAGCTTGACAACTTGTAGCTGCTGATTATGTTAAAGATTAAGTGATTAGGAATGGATGATTTAGTTGCAAGAAATAGGTTTTTATAGGAAAGAAAAGGGTTAAATTTTCAAATTGATGTTAACATACATAATAAAGTAGCTATGTGCGCCATAAGTATTTTATGAGGGAAGTGGCAAACTTTTGGATGCGCGTGAATTAAGATAAGTAAATTGCCATGTTCTTTGCTGAAGTCTAAATCCGTGGATTTTCAAACATATCATATTTAATAAAGTAATAAACTATATATAATAAATACAATTATTTGATTTATTTAACCCAGACATATTTACTTAAAACTTTTCCCTATAATGAGTCAATGAATTGTTGATTGCATTATTGAAAAAAAGAAAAAAAAAATCTGATAAGTGTAATTTGTACACTTATTTAGGACATATTACTAAATTTTTATGTCGTCAAATTATTAATCTCTACTTAAATTGGATTTTTTTTTTTTTTATGGACTCGTTTGAAGCAATTGGAAAGGAAAAAGGGATAAATTGGTTGTTGGATGAACATTTGGAGTTGTTTCCTTTTCTCTTGCAGTTGATCACTCGCGGCCATTTGTCCAATTGGCTTTATGAGAGTAAGGTCGTTTAGATTGTCAGCCATTCGATGTTACTATTTTTGTTTTTTGTTTTTTACGTATTCATTTAAAAGTACGTTCTACCTACGAATCAAACGCTTCTAGATCGTCGCCTTGGGCACAGAGCAAACAACGAACACATTTTTTTCTGAAAATAAAGAAAATAACGAATCAAATAACAGTTAAAAAAATAAAAATAAGTTAAGAGTAAAAGTAATAGTCCCTGACAATGGTGCCAAAAAATTGTTATGGACTGTAACAAGTAATAGTGGACCTAAGAGTCCAGATTGTCGATCCCACAAGAACTATATTCTAGCACTTAATTTAATTTTTCTTTAACCACTATTTGATTTGAATAAATAAAAAGTTGCAGGATATGGGTTTTAATCTAAATTCTAGAAAATAAATGGATTCACACACGATTGGTTAGAAGATCAAATAATGAATGGACATTAGGATAAAATAACTTCACCTATTGATCATCTTTACATCTTAAATTAAGATTCACATCTAGTATAGTGTTTGGTTGAATTCTTTTATTATATTCAATTTACCTCTCTTGATTTCTCAATGAGACTATTTAACTAATTAAATTTCATGTCTCTATGCAAATTCAACCTAGTTAAATGAATTCTGTCCTAGAAATTTAATTATGACCGCAACAATTAGTATAGGCGTCTCTACTCATCACACCAATTTACCGAATTTTACTACATAATCTAAATCCTAAACTCATATCTCTATTCGTAAAGGATTTATGAAATCATCAAGTCATTAATCAGGTAATTTAATGCATCCAATTTATAGTAAAACCAACACATGGAACAATAAAAATCAAGAATCTTATTAAGAAAATATGAAGGATCTCAATTGGTTACATTATTTGCTCTAACAATGAGCTTAACTATTCATAATATAAAGGGAAAAACCATTAATCGTCATAGAATAAATTACCGGATTTTGTGTTAAAGATGTAGAAGAAAAAGTAGATTTTGCACCAAGAATCTCTTCCTCTTTCAGTTGATGCTCCACACAGTGAATTTCTCGTTGTTTTTCTCCCTTGAAACCTTCATTTGATTTTCCAATGGTGTTTTTCTTCCTCTCAATGTGTGTATCCCCTCAAGTCTCAAAAAAATTGCTTTTAGGTGCGCCTTGCCATGTGTAGAAGGTAGGGTTTTAATCTAAACTCTCAAATGGAGTGAAATTATGCTTGGGTTATGGATTGACGGTGCCTGGAACGCTGGACCGTGTCACATGTACTGGGTGGTGTCGCGGTTCAGTTGGAGTAGGGCGTCGCAACACCCTATATATGGTGTCATGGCGCCCACAAGTTTTTTTTTCCCTTGCTTTTGGTACTTTGGTGCCACTTGTCCAACACCTTTGCTTTGCCTATTTTGTCCCTGTTTCCACAACTTCTTTTTCATCCATGCCACTAACTTTAATTAATGATCTTTCTCCGTATCCTTCACCATCTCGATAAACCTATAAAACAACATTAACAAATACATTAAAAAAAGTTCCATACTCAAAAAATATAGCTTACAATCAAGTTAAAATTGGCTTAAACTCGTGAGTAAACACACTTTTTTTTCCCTTGCTTTTGGTACTTTGGTGCCACTTGTCCAACACCTTTGCTTTGCCTATTTTGTCCCTGTTTCCACAACTTCTTTTTCATCCATGCCACTAACTTTAATTAATGATCTTTCTCCGTATCCTTCACCATCTCGATAAACCTATAAAACAACATTAACAAATACATTAAAAAAAGTTCCATACTCAAAAAATATAGCTTACAATCAAGTTAAAATTGGCTTAAACTCGTGAGTAAACACACTCGTCAAAGCTTATCAAATTTGGAGTCAAAAAGCTTATCAAATTTGGAGTCAAATGCATTTTGTAGATGTCAATTTAGAATTTATTATTATAATTATTATTTTTTTTTTTAACAAAAATATTATGCACGTTTCCGTTTGACTGCCAGATTATTTTGCCAATTTTGTTGGGAGGAGGAGAAGAATAGAAGTCAATGAATTTCTAGTTCAAGCTTGAATATTCAAGATCATTTAATCGTTTTCTTCAATTTTTCCAATCTGGTTGATGTCATTCAAATCTTATATGTACTTTTATATTCCAACATAAGTAACTAAATCTTTATTGCTAGGACTACGATGTACCCGTACTCGGAAGTTTTAGTTTAAATATTTCATTTTTGACTTAAGTATTGAGTTGTAATTGATTATTCGTTGTTGAATTTCTTCATTTCATTGTATCTGGCCAATAATTGGAGGGAGTTAGGGATCAATTGATACGAGAGGCGAAATACACATTCTAGCTCAAATAATAAATAATACAGATTTCGAGTGACGATAGGGATATATTGCTATGGGATGTTTGGTTTCGAAAATCCCTCTCTATTAGAATTGAACCTACATATATACAAACTTCATATAATTTCTATATGTGATAGTTATTAATAAGTAAAAATGCTTTTATCTTATTAGTAACTTTCAAAGATATATACGAAGTACGTTCATAAAAATAAGTTCAATTCTACTAGCGAGAGATTTTTGAAATTTATGGACATCGGTTGTCAACCCTATTTAACCCTATTTAAATTGTAAATTACGTGAATATTTGAATTTAACTGGATATACATTTGTGAATTTGAAGTCCTAATGCTTATCATCATTTTATAGGAGGAGCAAACAAGTAATTTGAGTTCAAGTCTCGTCACCATTAACTTTTGAAAACCCAAAATGTAAGTTCTTTGAAAAAAATTCCAAACTATGGTGATTTGTGAGATACGTTTTAAATTAATATGATCTTCGATAGTTAAACTTTTAAATGCGTAGGTGATTTCTTAGTTATTATTCTAAAATAGTAAAATTTCTAACATCTACCCATGGATCTTAATTAGAGTACCATTCGTGTTTCCTAAATATTGGTGAGTTGTGCCCATAATTTTCTGGTTTTTGGTCGGTTTTACTACATTAGAGCATTTCTATTACGCTCTACATGGCCCCAGTTTGGAGTAGATTCAAATCAAATTTTTAGTAAATTCTGATAAATTTGAAATGTATAGTTGAAAATTTGTGTGCACAGACTTGGATTCCTTCTCCTGCAGTTTTCTCTTCCTCTGCTAAAGATTTCCTATCAGTGAAGAACTAGGAGTTTAGACTAAATCTAATAGTCGAATAACAGGGAGTTTAGACTGTTTTTGAAGCCAGCATTTTTGTTCTTTTTCCTTTTTGTGGTTTTGGATTTTTATGTAGATAAATACCAGAGAGGGGGGAAATAATGTTTGAGGACTGCGATCCCCACATTCGAGCCTTCAAAGTTGTTATTGATTATATTTGTGATTTCTTCATCTCATTGCTGCAATTCTTGCGCCATCCTTTTTTGTCTCTTCTTCATCATTTCATTATTTTCTTACACTATCAAATAAGCTTGAGAGCGATATATTATGATTTTACATTCTGAGTAATAATATATTCAATAAGTATTATATGAAAATATTGTTGAATTTAATTATAATTATGCTAAGAATCGATAATCACAAAATAATAAATTAATAAAACGAATTCATACTTGCGGAAGCAATTGTTGATATGAATAATAGTTGTAATAGTAACTAGATCTTCCCCTCCTTGCGCCTCACAAAGTATTAGCCGTCAATGGGGTAAGCTAATAAACCAATATGGGGAGAAGAGAGAATCTAGCCTTTATATAGGAAACAATTGAGCCGTTCTTTTACAACTAGAACTCTAATTTGGGTTTATTTTCGACCCACATACCACATCATATTAATTACAACTCGTAAGGTGTAAAAGGCCCAATTGATCACTTAATAAATTTGGCACAATCACAAGTATCATTATGAGTCATACATCTAACCCGTAAAATTTACAATCGAATGTGAAGCCTACATTTGAAATTATTTCATCATTCTCCCACTTGGGCAAACATTTGATTGCTATAACAAAATTTTTAACACCCGAGTTAGACTACCTAGGTGGCCACAAAAGTATAGCTCCAATGATGACACCTTACGCAATATGATCTGGTCCAACAAAAATATTAACACTAAACATGGAAGTCATTACACCAATTAAGTAATGTAAGACCATTCCAAAGCTACAAATGACAACATTCTTATCGACATAGATCCCCATTCTCCAACCAATGTGATAGTGTTTGGTATGAACTTAGCACCGAATGTAATCAAAATTGTGCTAAATCATATCGATCCTCATAATGCTTCAGATCAAAATGAAGCCGCATGTCTCTAAAAGAAACTCATCTTATGTTTTTATCTGTCATATATCGAGATCACAATAATATCATTGAATTTAATTATAATTATGCTAAGAATCGATAATCACAAAATAATAAATTAATAAAACGAATTCATACTTGCGGAAGCAATTGTTGATATGAATAATAGTTGTAATAGTAACTAGATCTTCCCCTCCTTGCGCCTCACAAAGTATTAGCCGTCAATGGGGTAAGCTAATAAACCAATATGGGGAGAAGAGAGAATCTAGCCTTTATATAGGAAACAATTGAGCCGTTCTTTTACAACTAGAACTCTAATTTGGGTTTATTTTCGACCCACATACCACATCATATTAATTACAACTCGTAAGGTGTAAAAGGCCCAATTGATCACTTAATAAATTTGGCACAATCACAAGTATCATTATGAGTCATACATCTAACCCGTAAAATTTACAATCGAATGTGAAGCCTACATTTGAAATTATTTCATCATTCTCCCACTTGGGCAAACATTTGATTGCTATAACAAAATTTTTAACACCCGAGTTAGACTACCTAGGTGGCCACAAAAGTATAGCTCCAATGATGACACCTTACGCAATATGATCTGGTCCAACAAAAATATTAACACTAAACATGGAAGTCATTACACCAATTAAGTAATGTAAGACCATTCCAAAGCTACAAATGACAACATTCTTATCGACATAGATCCCCATTCTCCAACCAATGTGATAGTGTTTGGTATGAACTTAGCACCGAATGTAATCAAAATTGTGCTAAATCATATCGATCCTCATAATGCTTCAGATCAAAATGAAGCCGCATGTCTCTAAAAGAAACTCATCTTATGTTTTTATCTGTCATATATCGAGATCACAATAATATCATTGAATTTAATTATAATTATGCTAAGAATCGATAATCACAAAATAATAAATTAATAAAACGAATTCATACTTGCGGAAGCAATTGTTGATATGAATAATAGTTGTAATAGTAACTAGATCTTCCCCTCCTTGCGCCTCACAAAGTATTAGCCGTCAATGGGGTAAGCTAATAAACCAATATGGGGAGAAGAGAGAATCTAGCCTTTATATAGGAAACAATTGAGCCGTTCTTTTACAACTAGAACTCTAATTTGGGTTTATTTTCGACCCACATACCACATCATATTAATTACAACTCGTAAGGTGTAAAAGGCCCAATTGATCACTTAATAAATTTGGCACAATCACAAGTATCATTATGAGTCATACATCTAACCCGTAAAATTTACAATCGAATGTGAAGCCTACATTTGAAATTATTTCATCATTCTCCCACTTGGGCAAACATTTGATTGCTATAACAAAATTTTTAACACCCGAGTTAGACTACCTAGGTGGCCACAAAAGTATAGCTCCAATGATGACACCTTACGCAATATGATCTGGTCCAACAAAAATATTAACACTAAACATGGAAGTCATTACATCAATTAAGTAATGTAAGACCATTCCAAAGCTACAAATGACAACATTCTTATCGACATAGATCCCCATTCTCCAACCAATGTGATAGTGTTTGGTATGAACTTAGCACCGAATGTAATCAAAATTGTGCTAAATCATATCGATCCTCATAATGCTTCAGATCAAAATGAAGCCGCATGTCTCTAAAAGAAACTCATCTTATGTTTTTATCTGTCATATATCGAGATCACAATAATATCATTGAATTTAATTATAATTATGCTAAGAATCGATAATCACAAAATAATAAATTAATAAAACGAATTCATACTTGCGGAAGCAATTGTTGATATGAATAATAGTTGTAATAGTAACTAGATCTTCCCCTCCTTGCGCCTCACAAAGTATTAGCCGTCAATGGGGTAAGCTAATAAACCAATATGGGGAGAAGAGAGAATCTAGCCTTTATATAGGAAACAATTGAGCCGTTCTTTTACAACTAGAACTCTAATTTGGGTTTATTTTCGACCCACATACCACATCATATTAATTACAACTCGTAAGGTGTAAAAGACTAGTTTTGAGATAAATACATTGATCAACCGCATTTTCAACAAAACCAAGAGAAGTCACAATCTCTTCAAATCTCAAATACCACTGTCGTGATGCTTGCTTGAGGCCATATAAGGATTTATTTAACTTGCATACCAAGTTTTCTTTTTTCTTTCACAACAAAACTTTCAGGTTGTCTCATGTAAACCTTTTCAGATAGATCTCCATTCAAAAATGTTGTCTTAACATCTATCTGATGAAACTCCAAATCATAATTTGCCACAAGTATCATAATAATGCGAAAGGAATCTTTGGACGAGATATGTAAGAAGGTTTCAACATAATCAATGCCCTCTCGCTAAGTGAATCCTTTTGTAACCAATCTTATTTTCTTTCGTTCATCATTTCCTTTTTAATCCAATTTACTTTTAAAAATCCTCTTGTTATCTATAGCTTTGGCTTCTGGAGGAAGTTTAAAAAAGTTCCCAAACTTCATTCTTTTCATTCAATTCATTTCATTTTCCATAGTATTTATTCATTTATCTGCCTTATGACTTGTTAATGCTTGATTATAAGTGGTAGGATCGATAACTTGCCTAATATCAAAATCACTCTCCAATAAATAGGTAATATAATCATTGGACAATGCAGATCTCATTTTCCTTTTTGATCTCCTAACTTGTGTGGTTCAGGAACCTATTTAATCATAGTTGGAGGGATTGAAAGTTCCTCTCGATTCCTTGGTTCTTCATTACCAACTTCAGTTGGTTGAGAACCAACTCATTCCTGTATAACAGAAACTGGAACAACAACTTGATTTGATTCAACAAAAAGTTCTCTCAATGTAAAACTCCTACTCTCACCAAAATCATTCTCCAGAAACTTAGCAGTAATGGACTAAACAATTCTAGTTTCACGATTTAGACAGTAAAACTTATATCCTTTTGATCTGTCTGAATATCCAATAAAGTAATTAGGAGTTGATTTAGGGTCTAATTTCTTTTCAAATGGATTATAAATCATAAACAGCTCTGTAACAGCTAAACCCTAAACCCTAAACTCAAACTTTAAAATAAGTCAAACTTGGCTTGCGTCTTGTCCAAAATTCAAAATGTATCTTTGTAACAGCTTTACTTAGAGCTCTGTTCAAAATATACATAGCAATTTTCAAAGTTTCACCCTATGGATATTCATGTAAGTTTGTTCTACTCATCATATTCCTGACCATATCCTTTAGAGTTCGATTACCTCTCTTAGGAACACCATTCTGCTCAGGTGTCCCTAATATGGTGTATTAGGCACTATTCCACACTATTGTAAAACTTTGCAAAATCACTCATATTTTGACCAGACTCGTCATATTTTTCATATTATTCACTACCATGGTAAGATCTTACAATCTTGATACTTTTTCACATTGTTTCTCTACTTCTGGTTTGAAAATCTTGAATTTTTCAAATGCATGAGATTTATCATTAATCAAATAAATATATCCATATCATGAGTAATCATCAATAAAGGTTATGAAGTATTTGTTCCCACATATAGTGAAAAGAAAAGGTCCACTAATATCAATATATATCAAGTCCAAAATATCATTACTCCTAGTTAAATTTTTCTTTGACACATTGGTAACAAACGGGACTTCATTAGAAGGAGTCGAAGACAATTTATATAAACTATCACATAACAAGCTATTCCCAATCAAACGAGAATAAAAAATAACTCCACCATTCCATTAATAAAATTAAAAGAAAAACCACAGGCATTTAGTTTCAATATAGAAATTCAAATTCCGTTTGATTTGAGAAAAAAAAAACTGTATTTTCCAAAACATGAGAAAAGCCAAGCTCTAAAGTAAACTTCACTATTCCTATAAACTCAACCTTCACTCGAACTCCATTTCCAACACTCGAGCTCACTTCATTCTCACTTGGCCTCCGTTTGCTTATGAACCCTAGCAAGGAATTCGCAATATGTATACTAGTTCCAGAGTCTAACCATCAAGACTTCAAAGGCACATCTACGAAGGAAGACTCAAAATAAACTAAGGCCAACGGAATTTTAAGAGCCTTCAGCTTAGTTGATATATTTATGGGTAATTAGCACAAAACGTCCCTACCTTTTAAGTCTATTGTGGAAAACGTCCCTACCTTTCATTTTTTGGCATTTTTGCCCTCATTTCAACCTTTCTTTGCGCTGGACGTCCTTCTGTCCATATTCCATCAGTTTTTCCGTTAAACATTCGGGTAATTGGCACAAAACGTCCCTACCTTTCAAGTCTATTGTGGAAAACGACCCTACCTTTCATTTTTTGGCATTTTTGCCCTCATTTCAACATTTCTTTGCGCTGGACGTCCTTCCGTTCATATTCCTTCAGTTTTTCTGTTAATTAAATACAAAAATATCTTTTTCTTTCCATAAACAAGGGTAAAATTGTTCTCACCCACTTCACCCCTTTTTTTCGCCATCAACTTAGTCCATAAGTAACAGTAGCAGCAACATGAATCTGAAAATACTTTAAATGATTAAGTTAAATAAAGAAAAAATATCGTGAACACATTATATTTCACAATTCCACAACTACTGTTGCTGTCATCTTGTGTCACTGGAAAAATTTAGAAAGACATATTAAATGGGTAGTCAATTTATAATGAGTCAATTTAAAATGAGCCATTCATCTTCTCCATTGAGCCAAAAAGAGTCATTCACCATTTTGGCTCATTATAAATTGACTACCCATTTAATATGTCTTTCTAAAATTTTTCAGTGACACAAGATGACAGCAACAGTAGTTGTGGAATTGTGAAGTATAATGTGTTCACGATATTTTTTCTTTATTTAACTTAATCATGTAAAGTATTTTCAGATTCATGTTGCTGCTACTGTTACTTATGAACTAAGTTGATGGTGGGAAAAAGGGGTGAAGTGGGTGAGGACAATTTTACCCTTGTTTATGGAAAGAAAAAGGTATTTTTGTATTTAATTAACGGAAAAACTGACGGAATATGGACAGAAGGACGTCCAGCGCAAAGAAAGGTTGAAATGAGGGCAAAAATGCCAAAAAATGAAAGGTAGGGACGTTTTCCACAATAGACTTGAAAGGTAGGGACTTTTTGTGCCAATTACCCTTTAATTAACGGAAAAACTGACGGAATATGGACGGAAGGACGTCCAGCGCAAAGAAAGGTTGAAATGAGGGCAAAAATGCCAAAAAATGAAAGGTAGGGACGTTTTCCACAATAGATTTGAAAGGTAAGGACGTTTTGTGCCAATTACCCATATATTTATCATCAATTTATACATCAGATCATCAGTTTCGACTTTATTAGACTCAATAAAATTTCTCTTATGGCATCCATAAAACCTTTGGCATTTTCATTTTCTAGGATAGCACCCATAATGGAATCGGGTATAAAGCGCTTAATGATTTCAAACAAATTTTGTTGGCCTATCCCACTTTTCATATTTGGCTGCATATTCAAAAGTGCTCTTATCTATGGGCTTCTTAAACTTTTTCTTCATTGCAAAGTCTAAGCTTAAAAGACCAAGTACTATTTTTACATTTTGTTTCCATCTCACATAATTATTCTCAGTCAAGGTTTCAATTGCAACAATTGACTCGAAAGAGATAGGGCATTATAAATAGTGGAAACGTAAAATATCATACTCAATATCCTCCAATGCAATCAAATGGATGATAAAATATCCACCCAATAAACATGGGCTATTAATTAAATAATTCACAATTAAATCAGTACCACATGATGTTATTATGGTAAGAATCTAGATGCATCATCATAAATTCACATTTGGGTTGACAATATAACATGATATAAGGCACTCTTAAAATACATCGTATAGCTA
Source organism: Olea europaea var. sylvestris (assembly GCF_002742605.1). NCBI lineage: Eukaryota > Viridiplantae > Streptophyta > Magnoliopsida > Lamiales > Oleaceae > Olea > Olea europaea. The sequence goes on from NW_019229720.1 coordinate 75,455, forward strand.
GTTAACAAGATCACATTGGTTTTCGAAATTCCAACATCTTTGGGGAAAAGGAGATTTCTGGACCCAAGTAAGCTTATTAACCGCCTTATGCCATTTTTCAAAAATATCACATATAATAACATCTTTGGACAAAATATTATATGTAATAAATCAAAATTATTGCTCAAAATATATATTTTTGTTGTATAGAAAATCGAATAAATAATAATGAGTGTGTCACTTTGGCAGTTACCACCCATTTTTATTTCAAAATATTTCTCTTTGTAGGAAAATAAAGATCGTCTCAACATCCATGAAAAATCCAATCACAGAATCATAATCGTCAATCGATGAAAGACAAAAATTTATATGTGATTGAGAAATAAAATTGGCAACGAAATTTCAATATATATTTAAATAAAATTTAAACGCACAAATAATAGTAACATTTAATTATATATACATTTTAAAAAAATAATAATAATAAATAAATACAAAAGTCGTCAATTATATTTTTTATTATTTAATATATTTTAATCGGGTCAATTATTAAATAAAATTTTAATTGGGTCAAAATTGGAATATTGAGGTCAAAGCTTTCGAAGTTCAATATCAAAATTCAAACTTAGGGCTTATTTGAGCCACATTATTTTAAAAAAAAAAGCATTTTCAATGGTGATTTGACATTATTTCAATCACATATTTTTCAATAAAATAATATTACACGTAAATTTAAAGTTTTCCTTATTTTTTAACAACAAATTTCTCATTAATTTGATATGAATAATGCATTTTTTTCTCGAATGTGGCTCAAACATGGGCTTAATACCCTATTGAAAATTACATCTTAGTCCCATATTAAAATTAAAACTAGATCCTTCAATATTTAAAATTGCATGACAGATCCTTATATTAAAAAATTACAACATGCCATGTGTTTAATTGTAGGCAGGGGCCTTTCATCTCGTAAATTACGAGAGATGCTCTCGTCCCCAAATTATCACAGCAAACCGAAATTAAACCCAAAATAAAAATAACAAAAGTACCACCCATTTCGGCTCCGATCGAGGTTACCAACAACCGGCCAAATCTCTCCCACAGACCACCGCCCGATATAACATCATACGAATTTAACACTAATTCTCAATTTTACAGCAATAAAAATAAAATAAAATATAACCGCAAACATATAACAATGGCTGACGGTGTCTTTTCTTCTATAACGAGTTCAATAGATTTCATCCTTCAACAACATCAATTCTCATCCCAATTAATTCATCAAAGGGGGGAAAACGCCAACTATTAAAAAAAAAAAATCGATAGCAAATTTTGACGGTGTCAAAACCCAAATCAATTGGCAAGTAAAAGTACCACTACCAGCGGCAGAGGAGTAGCGAGAACTGCTTTTGAATTAATTCCATTTTTTTAGCCATTTGAGGGTTAGAGAGGAGAGAGAAAACTTGATTCATATATGGCTTTGGTTTGATTTCTTTTCATATGTTTACAATGAATATATTAATACATAATACATATAGGCACAGAACACAACGTGAAAATTTGAAACCCCCCCCGCCCCCCGCTTTTTGTATGTGTAAAGCATTTGATAGAAGGTTAAAATAATCGGGATAGAATATTATTTTTATGAAGGATTCTGACCTTAGCATGAAGGCTCTGATACCAATTATTGAATTTAATAATAATTATGCTAAGAAGCGAGAATCACAAAATAATAAATTAATAAAACGAATTCATTCCTGCGGAAACCATTGTTGATATGAATAATAGTTGTAATAATAGCCAGATCTTCCCCTCCTTGTATCTCGCAAAATATTAACCGTCAATGGGACAAGCTAACAAACCAATATGGAGAGAAGAGGGGGTCTAGCCTTTATATAAGAAATAATTGAACCGTCCCATTACGACTAGAACTCTAATTAGGTTTTACTTCCGACCCACATATTTAAAATTACCATATCATATTAATTACAACCCGTAAGGTGTAAAAGACGCAATTGATCACTTAATAAATTTGGCACAATCATAAATATCATTATGAGCCATACATATACCCTATAAAATTTACAATTGAATGTGAAACCCACAATTGGAATTATTCCAATAAATACAAGTTAAGAGCAGCCCTTAGTCAAAATGACAGCCTCTGAAGATATAAAATCACACTCACAAGTCTTTTCTTTCTTATTATTTGCTAATAAGGGAACCAGAAGATAACAAAGCACGAGTGTAGTAATCTTAAAAGAACAAACTCATAAGACTGTGGACGAAAGAGTAAAAAGCTAGGTTGTCTAGGCACATTTGAAGCCTGGTGGAACCTTCTTGGAGCAGACATTAAGAAGCAAGCTAAGGGAAAGAGGAACATTGAGGTTAATGCCCAAAACATTGGCTTTAATGGCAGTGCAAAGGCAGACCGCTGCCTCCAGGTCGACGAGGCCTTGGATAAGGGAGCAGCATGGAGTTTTTAGTGGTGTCCCAATGGTAACACCAAGCAATCCACCTAGAAGATTAGCGCATACCCCTAATTTTAAGGCATCCATAGGGCAAGTGCCCTTTCTTCTTTTAATTAATTCATTAATTATTATTTCCTATATTTTAAATTTATTTTAAATGCAAATAATAATAATAATAATAATAATAATAATAATAATAATAATAATAATAATAATAATAATAAAGAAGATGATGATGATGATTTATTGTATTAAAAAATATATAGCACAGATGACACAAATACACTTAATCGATTTATCTGGAAAATGATCAAAAAAAAAAAAAAAGGGGACAACAGAGACTTTATACACTTTGCACTATTTTTGTGCAAAGTGTAGTGTTGCATTGAAGCTCATTTGCACCAAAAAATGGTGCATTTTGGTGTTTTGAGAATCACATTGGAGATGCCCTTAACAACTTGTAGCTGCTAATTCTGTTAATGGGTTTTTACAGGAAAGAAAAGGGTTAATTTTGCAAATTGATGTTAACATATAGTATGTTTGAGCCACATTATTTCTAAAGACTTTATTTTGGAATAGTAGATTAATGACGAATGTATAATTAAAAAATAAGAAAAAAATTTGGATTTACGTGTAATATTATTTGATTGAAGATTGTGGAATTGAAATGATATTAAATCACTATTTAAAAATGTATTTTTGTTTTCTAAATAATGCAGTTGAAACAGGGCGACAATAGTAGCTATGTGCGCCCTAAGGATTTTAATTGGAAAGAGGCCAACTTTTGGATGCTTGTGAATTAAGAAAAGCAAATTGCCATGTTCTTTGCTGAAGTCTAAATCTGTGGATTTTCAAACATATTATATGTAATAAAGTAATAAACTATATATAATAATTATAATTATTTGATTTATTTAACCCAGACATATTACTTAAAACTTTTCCCTATAATGAATCAATGAATTGTTGATTGCATTATTGAAAAAAATAATAATAATAAATAAAATTGATAAGAGTACACTTATTTAGACCATATTACTAAATTTTTATATCATCAAATTATTTATTTCTATTTAAGTTGGGTTAATTTTCTTTAGTTTTTAGTGATGGACTCGTTTAAAGCAATACGAAAGGAAAGAAGGATAAATTGGCTGTTGGATGAACATTTGGAGATAATATTCCACACTTTGAAATTTGAAGGACTTGACTTAAAATAAAGAAGAAATGGATTGAACAAATAAATGGACTCAAGGGACAAAACTGCATTAATTATGAAGAACAAGGACTTGAAGACAAGAATCAAATTACATGGCATTTGAACATGGTAACAGTAGGTTATCAAATTCTAATTAAACTAGAATTCAAGAAGCTGATGTTAAGAAAGTCGAATTTCACCTTTATATCAAATTGGGCCAAAAGATCAATTGGAAAAAGGATGAAAGTCCATGTGCATTTGGACTCTTCAAGTAACAATATAAAGTGGTGGCTTAGGTATAGAGTTAATTATTCCAATGATCACTGAATTTAGGTCCATATTTTTAATTGACCACTGAAATTTAAAATGTCGAGTTTTGATCATTGAACTTAGATCCATCTTTTCAATTGCTCACTGAAATATAAAATGTCGAGTTTTGGCCACTGAATTTTGAAAAATGTCATATGTTACTAACTAAACTTCGAAAAATACCGTACATTGCTTACTATAAATTCGATAATTTTCAAAGTTCAACAATTATGCTAATGAGTAACGTTAATGCGTATTTCAAAGTTCAATGAGTAATGTACAATATTTTTCAAAATTTAGTGGCTAAAACTCGACATTTTAAATTTCAGTGAGCAATCAAAGATATGGACCTAAGTTCAGTAAGCAAGCAAAGACATTGATATAAGTTCAGTGATCAAAACTCAACAGTTTAAATTTCAGTGATCAATCAAAGACATGGACCTAAATTTAGTGACCATTGGAACAATTAACTCTATAGGTATAAGATAGAGGGGCTTCCTGCTTTACTATATATATAGCAAACACGGAAAGAGAAAAGAAAAAAGGGCTGCTGCTGAGATGTATACACATTCAAAGAAGGGTGGTCGGCTAATACGCATACACACATGCACAAAAGGACAGAGGCTGAAAGTGAAACAGATTTTTTTATACACGGGCACAAGAAACAGAGGCAGATTGATGATTTATATGCATGCAAAAAGATGGTGTTTTTTGGGAGTCAAACATAAAGGTTGGAATTGGAATATTCAATTGAAAAACTCGACGGGTGCAAGGTGATATACAAACGAATAGGGGTTGAATTATATATACACAAAGACACACATACATAAGAGGAAAAGAAGAAGAAATAAGACGTATGAAGCATGACATATCCATATTTTGGCAGGAAGAAGTTGAATCCTTTGATAAGCCTTGGAACAGATTCAAGAACATGCTTCGAAAGTGTCCTCATCACGACATTAGTAAAGGGCTCTAGGTCCGATATTTTTATACAAGTCTACTTCCATCTTACAAAAGCTTGGATGACTCATAATCCAATGGCTCCTTATCTACAAAGGCAATTGATGAAACCTTGGAGTTGTTTGAGAGAGTGGCTATTACTACAACCATGTGGGTTTCTAAGTGGATTGTTCATAAGAAGGCAGCAGAAGTATATGAGATGGACCACTTATATAGTGTTATCTACAAAAATTGATTCTTTGGCTCATAAGGTTGAGAGAATATCACAGTCAGCCATTGTAGTACAAATCAAGCAGCTAAGTTGTGAAGAGTGTGGAGCAGATCATATTATAGCAAATTGTCCAATTCTTGTAGAAGAGGTCAGCATCAACAAAATAATCCACATTCTGATACATACAACTAGGGATGTTAACGAGTCGAGCAGAACTCGAGGCTCGGGCTCGGCTCGAGCTTTTTCCAAGCCCGAGTAGAGCCGAGCCGAGCAAAAGCTCGAACGAAAAAACAAGGCTCGGCTTGAGCTTTGGGCTCGGGCTTTGTCGAGCCCACCTAGCTCTTTTTTTTCTTTTTTTAATAATAAGATTACGAATTTAATATTTTCTTAAAAAAATTTAAAAATTGCATAATTTATATGAGCTACAAATCAAATAAAAATTACAACTTATAAAATTGCGTTACAAATTAAATAAAAATTACAACTTACAAGCCTCCTCCTTTTTTGGGGCTTGGGACCTGCTACATGACGTAGACGAAGTTAAAATTATACACGAATAAAATATTTCGTGTACAATTTTTTTGAAACAAATAAATTTAAAAATTACATATTGTTTTAAAATAAATTATTTTAAAAACTTACAACATTCTATGTTTGGATCTGCCGCAACTCTTCGGCCAGTATACTGTCAATATGTTCTTGAATTCATAATTTTGCACATTCCCAATAATTCAAGTATATTAAAGCCTCCAATATATTTTCTTTTAATATTGAACGTTCATCTGATAACCTAAACTGAATGCAGCCTCCGATGCTACCGTAGACACCAGAGGTGTTAGTAGATCACGTGCAATTTTTGATACAATTAGATATTGTCTTTCATTACACCTCCACCAATTTAGAAGACTAAATTCATGTAATTCTTTTTCAGGTAACACGGTGCGAATATCCACGCACATATACTTAGCTAACTCGGAGGAAATTTTAAAATTTGTACCACCGATATTTATTGCTCTAGACATTAATGAACTAGAACTAAACGAGGGAACACTTGTATTGCTTTCCAAAAAATTCTATAAATTATTTGAATTTGTTGAAATATTTCTTGAAAAAGAACTTTGGGAAGTAGAACTACATTGGTCTTCTTTATCAGCATAATAATTATACATTTCAGATAATATAGATTCTACATTCACATGTGATAATTCTACATTTATGAAATTTGAAATCCCCTTTATAGTGGCTATTATGTCATTCAAATTAAGTCGATGGTCCATTACTAAAGCTAAAATAAATAAAGTGGGCAATTCTTCTCAATATTTATGAAATTTTAACTCTATAGAGCAAACTAAGTCAGAAAAAATGGCAAATCCTATATTTGTGAAATGTTTGTGAAATGTAGAAAAAATATTGTAAAACAAGTGAAGATGTAAGTTAATAAACTCTACTACATTCCTTTGTAGTATCGAAAAAAGATTTTAAAATTTTTTTCACATGAAATGCAAGAGACTACTCTCAATTTTCTAAATTGTGTTCAGGTCTGTATATATGCCTACCATTATAATATAATGAAATCACTTTATCGTAATTTGTACACAAATGTAACATAAGTTATGTAGAATTCCATCTACGTGTTACATCAGTGGCAAATGATTTCTCCTGTAAGTCATACTCTGCACACAAACTGTTAAATACTTATTTTCTTGTCGGTGACACAGTAATAAAATTTTTTGCTTGTCTAATTTTATTTAAAGGAGAACTTATATGTTATTATCCAGCTTTTACAATTAAATTGATAATATGACATACACAATATTGATGAAAATTTAAGTTCCAAATGAAGGGTTAAGTTCATTAATAAATCTTTCGATAATACCTTTGTTCACAATAGCATTATTAAAAGTTAAACTTCAAATCATATCTTGCATATCATATTCTTGTATGATATCTTTTAAAACCATGTATATGTTAGTGGTATTATGAGAATATTCTTCACATCTAAATGTAATAATCATTTTATGTAAAAACCACAAGTGATCAATATAATGAGTCGTAGCAGTAATATACAATTTTCTATTACCACCGGTCCATAAATCAGATGTAAATGATATAACACTCTTAAAAGTTTTTAGACTTTCAATAGCAATTTGTTTTCTTTTTTTTATAAAATTTTATAGTATCTAAACGAAGAGTATTTCTACAATAAGAAAATACCTGGGTTGGAGATATTTCTGCACGAGGCGGGTAAAGTGTACTGAGTCTATCATCGTAAGCGACATCTCTGCTACAACCACGTATGCAATCATTCCTTCACGAAATCTTTCCTGTGAATATACAAAGGTGGAAAGAGTAGAACAAAGACCGCCAAACACTAGTTTGGGCTGTTTCGAGTCGAGATCATCTGGTTTTTCTTTGCAACTCCTTAATATGTATCTATTCAAATATGTTGTGCTCGAACTGGGCTTCCAATTAAGTTTTTTGCCACATTAATTGCAACATGCTTTCCAAATATCCACTTCATTTTGAACACCAACTTTTTTACGTGTCATATGTTGCTAACAATCCGAGGATTCTTTTTTCGATCTTTTAATCTCGAGTACTTCTTTGTCATCAATATTCTTCAAATCAATTGGAACATTTCGAGATCCATCGTCGTAATTGGATGAAGTACTCGAGCGACCCTTAAACTGATTAAACTCATCACTAGTAAAATCCATCTATAACTAGTATAATATAAAATACAAAATATTACGGTATGACTGTATGAGAGTGAAAGAAATTGAATATGAGATTGAGAGCAAAAAAATTAGAGTTGAAACTTGAATATATAATACTGCAAATTAAAATCGATTGAAACAAATTGATTTGAAACTTCAAAATTTACCACGTATTTATAGCCAAAAAAATCAATTTTACCTCCAAATTTGAAATTCAAATTTGAAATTTGAATTTGAATTTCAAATATTAACCTCGTAAATTGAATTATGAAGTATAGTAAAAAAAAGTATAAAATACCGTATAAAAATACCTAACTGCCTTAAGACAGCATTAGTTGCCCGTTACAAGTAGCTGATAGCTGCCTATAAGGAGGTAGCTTGACTATTTATTATATGTATTAAATTTATTTATTTTTTTGAATTTTGATCTTTGAATTTGGGGTGATCTTGTCACGGGCCATTTTGGCCCACAACAAAAGCCAGCCCGTGTGGCTCGCCGAGCCACAACGGGTTGGCTCGGGCCAACGCCCCAAAATGGGGCTCAGCTCGAGACTAGGCTCGCTCCATCCAAGCCACGAGCCGCCCAAACCACCGAGCCGATTTGACATCCCTACATACAATCCTAACTAAAGAAAGTACCCAAATTTTTCTTGGAGTAATCCAAAATCCCATTGCACCGCATGGTTATCAGTATCAGAAAGCTAATTTTGAATTTTGCTAGAAGAGAAGTTTGGTAAATTTATGAAAAGGATAGAGCACTACATGGAGGCAAACAATTAATTCATGAGAAAAATTTAGACAACCCTTTAAATCAAAGTACTGCAATCAAGAACCTGAAAACTCATATGGGACAGATGACATTTACTATATCAAGTAGAGCACTAGATACCCTGCCAATCAATATTGAGACTAAAAGAGCAGGTAATGACCATAAGTATTTTAGAGAATGAAAAAATTGAGGATCCGTCAGTGAAATCAATCACCACTAGAAGTTGAGTATAGTTGCCTAAGATTATAGTCAAAAAGGTAAACACAATTATGAACAAAGTGCTTACAACAGATGATGAACAAGTGGATGAGTCTGAACAATTGATCGAGAAAAATGTAGAAGATAATACATGCAATCCACAAGCCAAGGTAGTTGATGTGGTCAGAGAATATATAGCTCCCGTCCCATTCCCACAAAGGTTGAAGAAACAAAGCTAAATAAATAGTTTGAGGAGTTTTGTGCTAAAGAAACTTCACATCAATATCCCATTCATAGACGTGATAAGGCACATTTCAAGCCATGCAAATTTTTCGAAGGATATGATATCAAAGAAGAGAAAGCTTCTGGAATTTGAAACTGTGGCACTGACAGAGAAGAGCAGTGAAAGATTACAAAATAAACTGCCTCCCAAACTCAGGGATCCATGGAGTCTCACTTTACCTATTTCAATTGGAGAACTGGTTCTTTTAATACTTTATGTGATACATGCATAAGTATTAACTTAATACCTTTATCTGTGTACAGGACACTGGGATTAGAAGAAGCAAAAGAAACAATGATGTTATTGCAGCTAGCTGATAGAAGTATCAATATTCCAAGAAGCAAGATTGAGGATATATTCATCAAAACTAGCAAATTGATATTTTCGACAGACTTCATTGATCTAGATATAGAAGAAGACAGGGATATTCCAATAATCTTGGGGCGACCATTCTTAGCAACAGGTCAAACCTTGATTGATATGGAGAAATGTGAGCTAATCTTGAGAGTGGATGAGAAACAAGAACTTTTTAAATTACATAATACATCCATGCAACTACATCGACGAGTGTAAATGTATTGATGAAGATGAACCATCCATTCAACAAAACTATCAGAAGAGAAAATCAAAAGTTGGAGAAATTATTGGTAGAGATAAGAACAGAGAATTTATAGTTTGGAGAACTAAAAAGAATGCAAGGTTGAAAATTGTAAAGAGTGTAAGGGCGAAACATTTCGATTTAAACCACCTTAAGGACATCATCCAAAAAGTCGAGCTCTAAACTATAAATCGAGTGTTTAACGAGAGGCGATCCATTTTTCTGTCCCTTTTCATGTCTTGATTAATTATTGCATTACAAGTAATTTTAGGAATTGCATTTAATTTAGGAATTCATGCATTTAAATGATTTATTTTTAACACATCTTAGGTGATATTTTACGACTTGCATTAGTAACTTAGGCATGTTTATTTTATTTAGGCTTGTTGTCAACATCCTAGCATTTTATTGAGCTTACAATATTGTGATATGCATTCTGAAAGTTGCACATAGATTTCAATCTTCAAATTATTTTGAAAGACATATTTTTCCCAAGTAGAAGATTTTTGCAGTGATGACACTTTGCTAGATAGTCTTTCTAAAAGTTAGAGGATTAGAATTTTCTTACAAATTAAAGCTTAACAACAAGGAAAAGTGACAGTTGTCATGACATCTACCAGTCGAGCCAACTTCATCTTTTTACCTATTCGCGTCTACCCCCAACGAGTTTCTGATTCTTATTCTTTTACATTGATTATTTATGCTTTTACATTGAGGATAATGTAATATTTTTGTCTGCGGTGGGAAAGTATTAGAATACTTGGAATACATATTTATCTTTCAACTGCTGGTCCGGTCTATATAGCTGTAAAAAAATGAAAAAACCAAAGTAATGTCTAGTTAGAACGACTTGCTACTTATAATGATATTTATTTGTTTGAATTGAGTACATATATAGTTAAATGCTAGACACCACTATAACTTGTGCTTTTACTTGAAAACTTATACATGTTAGATTTGATTATTTGAGAATATAGTCATATTGACTTATCACTTATGTTGAAGCATGACTTAATTAAGTGGATTTAATTGTTATTGACCTCGGTTTGAATAAAATCTCCAAATCCTTAATATAGAAACCAAACTACTAAAAAAGCAGTTTGGAGGTTAAAATGTTAGTACTTGTGTTCATAGAAGTTTGATGGGTTGGAGTTCTCGGATCACAACGGTAGTTGAAGGAGTTTGAGTTAAATGATCTAAAATGGGCACTAACCATTTTTAAAATTCAAATCTCATACATCTTTTACTTCTTTTCGTAGCTTTTATGATTCGAGTGATTAAACATGCTAGGGTCTTTAAAAATCTAGTGCCCTATAGTAGTCAGACATGGAAGTAATCGGTCCAAATCTCGTTACAGGAGTCATTTAGAAACCTTAATGGAGATAAGTCTTGCACATAAGATGTTTAAAAAAATGAATTAGAAGTTAGATTCTCATATCAAAGGAAAAAGTTATACATCTTCTACTTCTCTTCATAGCCTTTTTGACTCAAGTTATTAAGTCTTCCTTCTAGGTTTACAAGTACTTAATTCTGATAACTTTTTGTGGAAAATGCATTATAATAATTCTTAGGAACCCATATGTGCTATAAATACCTCGGGACTGGAGAGAAAAGCATAAGGAGTGATTTTGCATGAGAGGTGTGAGGAAAAATTGACCATAAGAGGATTGGGGCTATGAGTGAATCAACAACACTTGATTGGTTGTGTTCTAGTATGGTTGCGAATTCAATATTGGCTAATCTCACACATGCACTCACTAAATCGAGCACTAGATAAGTAAAAAAAATTATTTTTGATGTTGCTTAGATCTTTCTAAAGTGTTGCTTAAATTTGAACTTAAAGCACATGGTAAGTAGTTCAAAGTTGAGTCTTTCATTTGTGATTTGTTTAGATTAGTAATATGTGTCAACCTAAGTTTTGTTTGAGGACGAACAAATATTTTAGTTTGAGGGTGTTTGATAAGTACAATTTGTGCACTTATGTAAGCCATAAACTTTTATGTCGTCAAATTATTAGTTTCTATTTAAATTGGGTTAATTTTATTTTATTCTTAGTGATGGACTCGTTTGAAACAATTGGAAAGGAAAGAGGATAATTTGACTGTTGGATGAACATTTGGAGATAATATTCCACATATTGAAAATTGAAGGACTTGATTTAAAATAAAGAAGACATGGATTGAACAAATAAATGGACCAAAGGGACTAAATTGCATTAATTACGAAGAATAATGCCTTGAAGACAAGCATCACATTACACGAGCATAGGGGTGGGCGCGAGTCGGTTCGATTCGGTTCTAAAGAGAACTGAACTGACCCGAAAATTAGAACCGAACTGAACCAAAATTCTCGGGTATTTAGTAAATGGAACCGTCGGGTCCAAATATAATTATGGAACCATTCAGGTTCGGTTCCGTTCGATTCGATTCCCTTCGGTTCTATACTATAATTAAATTTTTTAATATTTATAACAACATTATATAAATGCAACTAGTGACACATTCAATGATTTTGAAATGTCAGAGACTCGTAGACTATCTTATTCAAATGATCGCTATGGTCAAAATTTCGGTTGGCGGAGGTTACAGCATCGATCGACGATTGTATAGGTTTTGGAATGTCAGCGAGGTTGCGAGAGTCGAGACAGCGTTATGCACTTTAGTGTAGGTGTTTAGGGTTATTTAGTGGGTTGAATCTTGTTGGGCTAAAAAATGAGACAATAAAAGGGGTAATTGGGCCAAAATTTAAAAAATTAAAAATGAAACAAATTATTGGGCCAAAAATTTGGATTTAGAAATTGTTAATTTGTTTAGAAAAAATTAAAATTAAAATAATTTGATTTATTCAATATAAAAAAAATTAGAAAAATTCGGTTCTTGGTCTTGAACCGAGAACCGAATCGTACCCGTCGGTTCTCAATTCAGATACCTGTTCGGGTATTTAATTTGACAAGAATTGTCGGGTTTGATTCGGTTCGGGTTCAGGAGATTTGCCCAGCCTTACATGTGCATTTGACCAAGGTAACTGTACGGGAAACAAATTCTAATTAAACTATAATTCAAGAAGCTGATGGCAGGAAAGTCCAATTTCAGTTGGACCTTTATGTCAAATTGGGTTAAAATTCAATTGGGAAAAGGATGAAAGTCCATTTGCAATTGGACTCTTCAAGTAACAATACAAAGCGTCGGCATAGGTATGAGATATAGGGGCTGCCTGCTTTATTATACATACAGCAAACACGGAAAGAGAAAAAAAAAAAGGGGCAGAGGGCTGCTGCTGATATACATATGCAAAGGAGGGTGGCCAGCTGATACGCATACAAGAGGACGGAGGCTGAAAGTGAAATTGATTATAGGATCATGCTACACTTACAAACTTTTTTTACAAAATTCTTTACTCACTACTCATAATAGGAAGTGGGGACCACGAGCCGACATTTTTTTAATTCACATGGAGGCCGTTTGTTTGTGAGAGTAAGTAACATATTTTGTACATATATATTTATCCTTGATTTTATATACACAGGAAACAGAGGCAGATTGATGATTTATATGCATGTATAAAGAAGTTTTTCTTGGGAGTCAAACATGGAGGTTGGAATTGTAATATTCAATTGAAAAACTCGATGGCTGCAATGTGATATACAAGCAAACGGGGCTGAATTATATATACACCAAGACACGCAGACAGAGGAGTAAAAGAAGAAGGAATAAGACGGCGACAATACAAAATTGAGCGGTAAATAATCACATTCCGTTGATATTTGGTGATGTCTTTTATCCTTTCTTTGATCAATTCTAATATTATGCTCGACTAAATTATTTTGTACTCAGATTTTCGATGAACCTTTTATTATGAACTTTTAATTTTCAAATTTTATTTATTTTTTATGTTTAAAACATTCAATTATTGAATGATTAACATAGATATTTTTTCTACAATTATATGCGTAATAGTTCTATGAGTTTTGTAGCTTGTTTTACCCTCTAGAGATGGAAAATAAGTTAAGTATTGTGTCCATTCTCGTAGAATCCAATATGGAATAGAAATATACCGCTATACTTTACATGATCTTTAAATATTCACAAATCCATTAATGCATTTTTATATGTTTGCATACGTTATAAAAATATAGTCGGGTCACATTTAAAAATAAGTTTAATTCTACTGGAGAGATATTGTTAAACAATTTAGGAATATTGATCTTCATAATTGAATCGCATTGTCAATTTTATAAATTTTGGGTTAAAGGAGATCGATATAAGTAGATTCGAAATCATAGTAAGCTTTTTATTATCATATTTTTATAACACTTGCATTTAATTATAACATTAAATTTATTTTAATTAAGTCAAGTCTTGCATTTAGAATTAGATTGCTTAATTTATAGGGGAAAAAACAAATTTCAATAGTTTCGGTTAATGTTAAATTAATTCGAATTTAAACTAGTATAATCTCTATGAGAATGATACTTGGACTCAAAAAATCTACTTTATTATTAAAAAAAAAAAAAAAATTTGAGAACAGCATGGACTTGGATTCCTTCTCCTGCAGTTTTCTCTTCCTCTACTAAAGAGTTCCTGTCAGTGAAGAACCAGGAGTTTAGACTAAATCTATCAGTCGGAGAACCAGGAGTTTAGATTGGTTTCAAAGCCAGCATTTTTTTTCTTTTTCTTTTTCTTTTTTGTTGTTTTGGATTTTTAAGTAGACATTGTATGCGAAGATTATAAAGTTTCATCATGCTACATGTATATATATTTATCCATCAAGAATTCTAACAGAAATTAGTATGGCAAGAGGCCCAGCAGTAAGTGGAATTTTATAATTGAGAAAATTTTAACCCCTACCAAATAAGCTTGAGAGAGATATATTCTGATTTTAGATTCTAATTATTCGATAATAAAATGAAACATGGATATAATTTGGATAAGTTTTATATGAAAATACAAGCAAAGTGCAGTCCTCAGTTAAAATGACAGCCTCTGAAGATATAAAATCACTCACACAAGAACAATATTTTATTTTCGTTTTCTTTCTTATTATTTGCTAAAAAGGGAACCAGAAGATACCAAAGCACAAGAATGCAATAATCTTAAAAGAACAAACTCATAGGACTGAGGACGGAAGAGTAAAAAGCTAGGTTGTCTAGGCACATTTGAAGCCTGGTGGAACCTTCTTGGAGCAGACATTAAGAAGCAAGCTAAGGGAAAGAGGAACATTGAGGTTAATGCCCAAAACATTGGCTTTAATGGCAGTGCAAAGGCAGACCGCCGCCTCCAGGTCGACAAGGCCTTGAATAAGGGAGCAGCATGGAGTTTTTGGTGGTGTCCCAATGGTAACACCAAGCAATCCACCTAGAAGATTAGCGCATACCCCTAATTTTAAGGCATCCCTAGGGCAAGTGCCCCTTCCGGGGCTGGGGCTCGGCTTCGGGTTTGGTTTAGGCTTTGGTTGGCAAGTGCCACATGCACTAGTAAGAGTGAAGAAGAGAATATTTAGGACTAGGAAGAGGACAACTGATGTTTTACTATTGGCAGCCATTTTTCAAATGCCCTAATCTTGACAACTCGTAGCTGCTGATTCTGTTTAAGATTAAGGGATTTGGAATGGATGATTTAGTTGCAAGAAATGGGTTTTTATAGGGAAGAAAAGGGTTAAGTTTTCAAATTGATGTTAACATATATAATAAGGTAACTATGTGCAACATAAGGATTTTAGCTGGCAAGAGGCAAACTTTTGGATGCATGTGATTTAAGATAAGTAAGTTGCCTAGTTTTTCTGCTGAAATCTAAATCTGTGAATTTTCAAACGTATCATGTGGAATAAAGTAATAAACTATAGTATAATTTTAATTATTTGATTCATTTGACCCAGACATATTTACTTAAAACTTTTTCCCATAATGAGTCAATGAATTGTTGATTGCATTATTGATATAAAAGATAATAAATAAATAAATAAATAAAATTATTTTATACCGCATACTGTGGTGGACATGAGGACTTGAAAGTTGAAGCCCGTGTTAATTAACAAAAAAAAAAAAAAAGTGCACATTACGTGAGCTTGTAAAAGAAAGGGCAAGATGGAGAAAGTTCATGAATGTTACATTTATTCAATTATGATACATGTACAGAAAACGTTAGACAGAATTTTTAGAGAACAATACTTGACAAAAAAATTCATTGATTTTGGTCTGAATATGGGCAAAAACTGCACCATATAGGTGCTGCCTGCATGGTTTCCATGAATAAATTAGGGTTGGGTAAAACTCCTCAATCGAATCGAACCCGACGGTTTTTCTCAAATCAAATACTCGAACGAATATCTGAATCGAAAACTGATGAGTACGGTTCGGTTCTTGATTCTAAACCAAGAACGGAATCTTCCTAATTCTTTTTATTGAATAAGTCAAATTATTTTATTTTTTTCTAAACAAATTAACTAATTAGGTGATTGATTGATATTCATTCTCCCAATCCCTAGCCTAGCTAGCTTGACCCAACCCCACCAATTTCTAAATCCAATTTTTTGGCCCAATTGATGATTAAACCAAATAGCTGGTAAGTATTAGTAATACATAAAAATATTTTTTCTCTATGACTTCTAATTCAAGAAATTTTATTTTTTTTAATGTAGACTTGGAGGCTGAAACAAACGAATTATTGATATGGATCGTCAATATTTTAGTATTAGTATCTACTTTTTGATATTTGTATATGTTGGTAAATTAATTTTATTGGACAACTTGTTATTTATATGTTTTTTAATTGAACTTCGTTAATTTGTAAAAGTTATTGTTGAATATGTTAGTAGTTTTATTAGTGTAGTGTTGTTGTAAAATATTTAAAATATAATTATGGTATGGAACCGAACCAAAATGAACCAAATCGAACAGAACAGAATCGAACAGTTCCACTTACTAAATACTCGAAATTTTTTATTCGATTCGATTTTAAGGAGAATCGAACCGGACTATGCCCAGCTCTAGAATAAATTCACATTTATTCCTGAAATATTAGCTAACAGCTTATTAGGATATTTTTGTCATTAACGTCGTAAGGTTTATTTTTAAGCCATTTAAATACTTCGTTGAGAACAAAAATAATAGGTGTGGATGCAAAATGTTTTCTATACTATTTTAAATGCAAACGAAGATTCAGCGAAAAGAGACTTGCGTGGAAAAATGTGCTAGGAATTCAACTCCATAATTAGTATTTGTTATAATTCTCAACTTCTATCTTTTCAAATTAATTTATGCGCTTGTATTGATGATCGATAATCCTATAGTATTTACAAATCTCTCATGAATAGAGTTAAACAGTTTTCTACATATAATCTGAAAAATTCCTATTTCTAATTCGAATATATAAAAATGTATTCAATTATTTATAGGACCTTATGTTGATTATCAAGTGTGAAATAAACCTACTTCTTACTTCCCGAAAAACAAAACAAGTCACATATACTTTCGAAGGGTAATCATTCATTCAAACATGAAGTTAAACATTGACGTCAATCCATTAACACAAACAAGAATAAAAAGAAGAAGTCTTGAATTAAAATATCACTAAAGTTTACATTATCATGCCACACGCTATGAATTTAGTTTAACATACTAATAACACAAAAATACACAATTAATTAAGTATTCATCACCCGAAAAATCAAATTACAAAGAGAAGATTGAGGATGAATTTTATCTCATTTGGAATATTCCTCTGATGGAGTCTTCAATAAATCCAACTTTCCTTGCTTAAGGTCATTAATTCCAAACCATGAATCTTGAAAGTGTTGGGATTGGTGAAGTATAAAACCGGGGAAAAAGTGACTTTTGTGTTAATTTTGATAGAATATTCAGACTTGATCGGATAGTCAAATTTTTGAGAAAAAATAGACTAACTTTCACTTGGCATTGTCTTTAGTGGTGTTTTGATAATTTTATTAATCATTTACTTGCCGTTACACTATTTAATTCACATTAAGGGTGGTAAGTTTGATCTTTGTTTTTAAAGTCATCGCTCTATTTTCCAATAGAAAAAACAAAGTATTTTGTGTATTTCCTGGGATGAATAACAGTCAATTTGGCCTCTTGAATGATGTTAAAATCATGTGCCAAATACCTTCCAGGGAAAGGTTAAATATAAAAAAGAAATAAAATATTTCTCTGTCGAAAAACACTATGTGATCCTGTAAGGGAGAGAAATAACCAATCACCAAGGCGATATACAGGCTCAGTTTACCAAAATCCGAATCAATACCAAAGCAAACGATCCAAGAACACCACAAAGGTTTCGCCTATGGTTGCTAAGCCTTTTCCCACTCAGAGAACACCACAAAGAGGAGAAAAATCACCAAGATATATGCACTAAAGAAAATGGCAAAAGGTGAAGGTGGTGAGGCCGAGAGAGACCTCACAGGGAGGAGAAAAAGAGACACCAAGTCTTGTATTCGAAAGTGGCTGAAGACCAAAGAATATATATTGGGCCAAGTCACAAAATATGGTAAGTTAGGTTTTAGGTAATGGGTCAAGCTCCAATAACATATAAGTGGGCAATAGTGTGGGCCTCAAAACTAGCTAGCTATCCAAGTAGGTAAAAACATGACACATGAGCAACACAATTTAATTGGTTGCTTCAAATGGTCCAATCTCTTCTTGGGTCGGATCGTTACAATTTGGTATTGATTTATTGCTCAGTCATATCGCAATCATCGACTGATAATTAATAAGCGATTTACATCATCGCCCGAAAGGTCATTTGACAACAATATGTCCAACAGATCCCACTGTATAACTGCATGCGATCGCAAATGCATGTGTTTTTGCTAGCCTTGCAATCGTAAGGTGTTATTCTTTTATCCTCTCCACTTTGGTCCTTGTCACTTTTCCATGCAGCTCACATTCCTTCTAAATTGCATAAGAAGTTCTTCATCATTCCAATCTTGCCACTTTGGTCCCTCAGCTTCCATAATATGCACATTTAAGTTCTTTTCATCTGTTTTTTGCTCCTTTTCTACAAAGTCGTCCAACATAGAGTTTATCCTAAAATAATCAATATCATATAGAATTAAGTATGAATTCCATAAAAGGACTCCCAAACGTCCACTTTTAAAGGCATAAATAAGTCTAAAATTACAATACCTGAATAATCGAGCCCTAAAGGCAAAATGATGCTAAAAGAGACGAATAGGGTGCATTGAAAGGAAAAGTACAAAGAACAAGGCAATTCAAGGGAGACAAAAAACTAGAGTATCAATATAAGATATAGAGGTTTCTACTAGAAACATAAGATTTACCATTAAAAAGCTTATCAAATCAGGAGTCAAATGCATTATTTATATATATATATA